>NC_046664.1:65476325-65486111 GCF_010883055.1 Belonocnema kinseyi
AGCCTTGGAGGAGATTATGTTGAGAAATAAAAAAAAAAATTCTTAAAAACGTTGTTTTTCTTGGTCAGGCCGGAAACTTATCAATCCACCCTCGTATATACGCTGTGCCTTACAGCTAAAAAAATCCCTCGTATCAGTTATTATTTAAAACTCACTTTCAACTGATTTTAATGCAATATAAAACGCTTTAAATTCCTAAGATTTAAAGTCGAAATATATAATGAATTTGCAAAAAAGAAGATTAATTTTCTTACTAAAAAAGATGATTTTAACAAATTCCATGAATTTTCAACCAAATATTTGAATTTTCTACTTATGAAGGATCCAATTTCTAATCAAGACTAGACAAGTTGCAATTTAAAAAAAAAATAATTTTTAACATAAAAACCCAAAATGTCAACAAGAAAAGTTCAACTTAATTTTCTACCATATTGTTAAATCATTAATCAAAATATACTAATTTAGAACTTAACAATTGCATTTTTAATAAAAGGACGATGTACAAAAAATCAAGAAAATTAATTTTCGACCAAAAAGATGAATTTTCAATAAAACAAAAGAATGTTCCAAAAAATAATTCAATTTTAAACTTATAAAGTATAAATTTTGAAGAAAAATGTAAAATTGCAAATTTTCAGATAAAAAATTAATTTCGAACAAAACAAAAAACCCAAAATGTCAAGAAAATTGTTACATGTTAAAAAAAGATTAATTTTCAACTAAATCTAGAAATTGAGTTTTCAACAAAAGAGTCACCCCCAAAGATAAAGGGGAGTCCAAAAATATGAATCTTTAATAAAAAAGTTCAACTTCTAACCAAGTCGTTTAATTTTCAATTAAAGAAGATAAATTGTGAAAAAAATAGTTAAATTTTTAACCAAAGAAATGAATTTTCCAGCATTGTATTAATGATCTACCAAAATAAGACGAGCTTTCAACAAAATATATTAATTTTTAACAACATTTTTGAATTTTAAAGCAGGGAGGAGCAATTTTAAACTAGAAAATATTAATTTTTAATAAAAATATCCATTTAAATCAAAAATGAAATGTTTACCCTGTTAGTTAAAAAAAATTAATTCTTATTAAAAAAAACGAATTTTCAACAAAATAGTTACATTTTTAACAAAAGAGTTCAGCCTAAAAATGACTTTTTATCCGCAGAAGATTAATTTTCTAAAAATAGAATAGTTAAATTTTCGACCAAAGAGGTGAATCTAAAACCAAAAGAATAATTTTTTTACAAAGTAGTTCAACTTTTAACCAAGCTTCTGAATTCTTAACGAAACAAGATGATTTTTTAACAAAATAGTTTCATTTTTTACAGAAAAAATAAAATTTGCAACTGAATACTAGAATTTTTAACCAAACGAGTTGAATTCCGAACGACAAATATAATAGTAGACTTTCTACCAAGAAGGATTTAAGCGAAAGAATGATAAAAGGGGGTTTCTTAAAAATAGAGAAAAAAGAACAATTCTTTAAAAGTGAATAATAAGGAAACATACTAAATGTTATCTAATTTCGTAACTTTTCTTCCACTGACCCCCAACCCCTGTTCGAACCATAGTTTTTAGCATGACCCCCCTCCCCATGCAATTGGTAATGCAGTTTACTGACGACTCCTTAAAGTTTCGATTTTTGTATTTAATTAAATTATCCTTATAATGTATAGTTTAAAATTTGTTTAACATAAAAATACACAATGAAAAATCGACAAGACTCAGAAAACGAATTTACAACAATTAAAAGAATGACAGAGAACAAGTATATGGGGACTATACTTAAGAAACTTTATTTTCAATTTCTTTATTTCTAATTTTTCTCATTCTCGTCATTTATGCTTGAGAAAGGATAAGAAAAGAAAGGTCCGACAAGTCCGAAAAGAAAGGACGAGTTCGATAACAGTCATTTTGGATAAAAATACAAATTTTGGGACCATTTTATTATACTTAAAATTTTTATTTACGGCTATTAATAGTACTCAGAAAGCCAAGCAATTTATCTTGATGACTTTCTTTTTATACAAAAAAAATTCTCAGAGTTATAGCATTTTCCAAATTTTTAATATCAATCGAAAATCAAAATTATAAGCCAAACAACGTACGACATGAAAAAAAGTAAAGAAAAGCATTACTTTTTAAAAGCCCTACAAGATTATCATACAAACTTTTTGGATTTTCTTTTAAAGTTGAAAATTCTAATTTTTTTGCACAAAAAATAATGAGATATGAAAAATCCCATTTTGTGGTCAAACTATGCAGGATACAATAGAAGACGAATCAACAAAAACTGTGATCTCAAAAAAGATCTACAAATTCGTTAATAATCACTTCTTGATAGGAGGCGTACGTTGTGTTTTATTCGCGAAAAATAACGTTGAAAATATAAAAAAAAACTTTGTGAAAAAATGATACAAGTTGCGAAAAAAAATGATTTAACAAAAATTATTTACCCGAAAAAGAGCTAAAAATTTGTTATGAATTACTTTTTGACATGACACGTAGTTTTCGTTTTGATCATAAAAATGGTATTAAAAATAAACATGAAAAATTTGTGAAAAAACAACAAAAGGTACAAAAACAAATTGATTGAAAAAAGTTATTCGCCCAAAAAGTGATACAAATTTGTATTAATTTATTACATTCTTATTATTTATGATGCAGAAAGTATTAGAATTGCCCGAAATTTAACACCACAACATTGGTTTTGAAAAATCCTACAAAATTTCTTTAAACCACTTTTCAATAGGACTCGTAATTTTGTTTCATCGTAAGTAATATATGCAGATAATCGAAAATTCCAATACCACGTTAAAAGACGCAAGATACGTGAAAAATCTGAAAGAAGACTTGTAGGATATTTTGCTTTATACATGTATAAAAAATAATATGAAAACCAAAATCCTATTATTAGCATAACAACGCGAGATAGAGAAAAATGTCTAAAAAAAGGATTGTATTTTTTATGTTTATTTTAAGGTGGTCCAGAAAATATAAATGTACAACTCTCTGTCAAAAAACGAGTGCTCAGCGCGAGTGTCACGATAATATTGTGTACCTCAAAGCCTACAGAACTTTGAGAAACTTAATCTTTAACTATACTTATTGAAGCAAAAAAATCAGAATATGAACACGCATATAAATACTGCGATCTGAAGAGATATTTTTGATAAAGTTTCATTCAAGCATTCTAAATGCAAAGAATAAATATCTGAGCGCGAATCGCGGGAATCAAAAGACGTGCGCCCCAGGCGCGCTCAAACTTGCGAGCCACGGGCACAGCGCACGGTGAGAATATGCCCGCGACAATAAATAGTTCATTTACGGATTATTTTATTACAAACTAACAATTAAGAGATAAATGTATTTGAAACTTTCCAATAATTCCTGACCTTTTAGTTTAAATTGAGAAATGTAAGGCAAAATATTTATATATTCTGATCAACCAGTCGAGTAAAATTCAAAAATAAATTTTCTCAATTTTGAAATTATGGGTTTCTCAATTTAAAAAATCGGGATATAATTTACACACATAGTAATGTACATAAATTTCTATAAAATATTACATAAAAAATTAAATAAAAAATAATTTTATTATATAATTTTATCGTTTCATTATAATTTATTTAATTCATAATTAATTACACAAACATAGAAATTTACGAATTATTGTTTACTTAAATTAATAATCGTGAGGGAGGCGGTATTCCTATAACATTTAACTCTACATCAAAAAACTCCAAATCGCTAATTATACATGCGAGAACGCTGTACGATCATATTTATTTAAAAAATTAATTATTTTAAATTTCAACTAAATATGTTTATCAATTAAAACTTTTAATCCCTTGAAATTAATAGTTTCATTTAGTAGAATTTCTACCGCTTTTTTTATTAAAAACAACAGAATAATATTATTCATAGGCAGTAAATTTGAATGGCAAAGTGACTAATTTTTTCAATAAAAGATGTCAGCTAAAAATATTTATTACGATACAATTACATTTCAATTCAATTTAGAAGTAGATGTTATGCATCTACATATTTTCTTGATGCAAAATTTATTCAAATTTAGTATTTGCCGACTTAGTATCGGCTATTTGGTGGACTTGTTCGACGGGTGAAGATTGCAGGGGCAAAGTAGTTGGTGGGTGCGGTTTTCGGGTTGAGAGGCATGGGGGGGATCGGGCAATTTGCGCCGGGAGCGCCGTCTACAATTAGTTCCTCGAACTATACACGTGCCGCATCTGGGCTTATAATATCTTTGGTCGAAAATATTTGAGCATCGAATTGGCGGGACCATAGTTTGTTGGATCATGGTTCGAGGAAAAGGGTATGCATTGCATTAAGCACAACAGCGTGGGCGTGCCTAACGCTCTCTCTAACATTTGGCCGCTAGGATCGGTAGTTACTTTCCTTAAATTTAATCCAAAAATGCTTTTCGTTTATGCATGTTTTTTAGTATTTATTTCAAAGCAATAATTCTTTCATACATGTTAATCTTTTCAGAAAGACTTTATCTACATTTATGCGGCATACAATTTTCGACGTAATCATTACAAGCCGAGAAATTGGCCACATAAGTCATATTTTTCACAATACTTTCGGAGAAATTACACCTAGATGACATGTCTCCAGAAGCCCATATACACAGCCCTTTTAAATATTTGTCATGCTTTCATTTTTCCTTATTTCAGATTCCATATTTAGGTAGAAAATTGCATCGTAATAAAAGCTAATTTTCATAAATAATGCAATGCTTTTCTTATCCGCAAGGTAAGAGACTCACTAATTGCCATTATAAGACTATCTATTAAAATTAACTTCTTTCTGGTGAAAATTTATATTCTTTTAGTTGTTAATTCGCAGAGAAATTATTTGTGTTCTGTAGTTAAAATACCTAAAAATATCCGTGTATAACATTTATTCTAAATAGCCATAAATTTTAGCGATTACTATATCTATTTTTATTACAAAAACAACAACAGAGACCATTAAAATGTATGCATCTTAATCTTCTTCTGCCAAGTTGTTCATATGATTCTTTTCCGCTTCAATGATTATCCCAGCTTTTACTTCGTCTATTTTTTATTATTTTTCTATAACAAATTATTTTAAAATGTATTAATTGAAAATATTGTGTTTAGAAGTTTCAATTTCTTAGGGGTGGTGGATAGCATTCTTATAAAAATTGAATGAAGTTCTTGTCTTCTCTCACACTGAATGAAAGCGTTTATTATTTAACTTTTTTCGCTTATTATTTTTAAAAGAAATTTTTTTTAATAGTAGCCTTAAACATAGTTAAAAACATTTTGTAAAGATTTGCGGACTGTATAAAAATAAAAATTATAAGTAGGCATATTTCCTATGATTTCGCATATGGTTTACTTTAATTTTGTAACTTAAATTTATTCCATACTACTTTTCCTCGATAGGAAAATTTTTTTCAAAGAGTCTTTTATAAAATTAATTATACTTGAAAGGAAGAAAACACCACTATTTTTTTGAACGTAAAACGTTTGAAACTTTTTCCTCAGCCACTTTAAAATACAGTGAAGTCTACCCTATTTCAAGTCCCCCGTACACGGCTATTCCGAATTGCGCAATTCCTTCACCTCCCACCACGGTCCATGTGCGCTCTCCTTCGCGTCAGTGATTGACAAATTAAAAAGGAGGCCGGAAGAGCGGGCAGACCTCGTTGGTTTGAATTGATTATTTTAGCATGACTTCATAGGAATGCAGACAACTTATTCAAGAAAATATTCTGAACTTAAAAGTAAGTCATAAATGTATGAAGAGTAATATTTCTCAAGTGTATAATGTATTTTCTCAGGTTAGCGCATCTGATCTGATATACTAACCTGAAATTTTTGATATGTTCTTTCCTTTAATGACACTGAAAGGTCTTCAATCGAAAAAAATGGAACATGACTGAGAAAGTACATTCCACACTTGCGAAATATTACTATTCTTATCCATTTATAATTTACTTTTAAGTTTAAAATATTATATCCAAAAAGTTGTATGCCATTGCAGTCCCATGCGGTAAACTTTCTGACGGCTGACATTCCATTATTCTAGCATTCAACACTTCAAAACTATTATTATTCAAACTTACTTTTACTTTTAGAATACTTTCTACAAAAAAGTTGTCTGCACTCCTATGTCAAGCACTGTAATAACCTTCCAGGCATTTCCACCTATCCTTAAATTACCGCGACTTCATGCCACAAAATTCCTTATTCTGCGAGATATTTTCGTCGTTTTTTTGTTCTTTTATATTGATTTATAGTTGGCGAAATTGTCGTACGTCAACAAAAAGACTTGCAAGATATTTGAAAACCACTGACATGCATGCAGGCTAATGGACCGCAAAATTTTCATCTATGTAAGTCGGGAGCATCTCAACAGTTTCCAAACTGAATGCATAATATTGCGCAATCAATATACTCCAATATATTCTGACCCCACGAAGGGATAATAAGGAGACCCAACTAGCAGTGGGAAGCCATTTGAAACTGGCAATAGAAACATTACCGTAAGTGATAGGCACAATACAGAATGATCTTAAATTTTCGTGCGCAGGTGCGCAGTTGCCCTCCTCCTGTACATGGAAAAGTGTGCGAGTGAGAAAGTTTGTCAAATTGAAATCAGCTAGAGGTTGTGTTCTTTTGTTGATCAGCATATTCTCAAGGTCTGAGAAGCCCTGAGAAATTTTCCGTAGGCACTCAGTAGATATATTTAAAGGTCCAGGTAGTTTTAAAGGCTTTATAATGTCCTTTCCGAAAATGAAATAAAAATATGATCATAAATAACAAGCAGAGAGGCTATATCAATAGAGTAGCCAACACTCAAGGCTCCTTTGTTAAGTTTTCGGATTAAAATTTAGAAATATATATTTTTTAATTTCATAGTTAACAGTGAGGGCTTTAAAAAAGCGAAGTGTATTCATCTTCTTCGGTGTGTGACTTGCACAACAACCGCGCACTTGATACCTCATGGCTTAGAACAAAAAAGTCTTGCCACCTGCATCAAAACAAACGAAGAGAACCTCTCTAACTTACGTCAATTTGACAAACTTTCTCACTCGCACACTTTTCCATGCATAGGAAGAGGACAACTGCGCACCTGCGCACGACAATTTAAGATCTTCCTGTAATGTGCATACCACTTAAGGTAATGTTTCTATTGCCAAGTGGGGAAACGGAGTTAGGTATCCTTATTATTCCTTCGTGTTCGGCCCTTTCCAGATCAACGTCGAAACCGTCTCTCACCCCTTGAGCTAAGAAGCTGCGTTGGTTCTTCTTTACCTGTATTATTATTATTGGTATTATTTATTGATTTCAAATCGTCCCACGCTTTTCAGCACATACACAGTTAAAAAAGTTGCTTACAGGAGGCGTATCGATATCAGGCTGAAGCAGCTAATGAACGTAGCTTGACAACAGTAACCTAAAGAAAGAATCCTTACTTTCCAAAGTCGCGGAAATAGACTTAATTTTAGTTTAAAAAAACCAAAATTAGCATTAACATTTTTTAAATTTCTATAAACGAAACGGGAACCGATATGTGGATTTTTAAATTCTCATCAAAGAAGTAGACTTCCATAAACCACGTGGTCGCTTTAGGTGGGGAGGGGGTTAAACGGAAGGCCACGCTGGTCCACGTGGGGGGGGGGGGGGGGGGGGGGGGGGGGGGGGTGCAAGCCCGAGCCACGTGGTTTTATATTCAGGTGTTTAAAATAATAATAATAAAGCGCATAGCCTACTCCTTTTTCGATATAGCCCGCGGAGTCCTAAATTCAATCCCTGCCCCGAACCGAGTTGAGTCGAGTGGCTCTTCTTTCCAATCTTGCGTGCCCCTTCCCAAAGTCTTTTGGTTTGTTTGCATTAGTTTACGAGTTAAGGCGAAAAAATTCTGGCCGCAACTACGCGCGTGGCTGCTGCCACACATTTTTTGTTCTATTTTCGTTTTACCAGAAATAGAAAAAAACACGTAGCACCCTAGAGGGGCTGGGGGAAGGGTCGACGATAATGCCACGGTGGACCGCATTTTGGGAGGAGGGGGTCAAAAAGTGGCAAAAATTGGGCCACTTGGTTTATGGAAGCCCCCGAAGGTATTAGATTTGCGTACAATTTGACCCCCCCCCCCCTAAGTTTTTGTCAAATGTCCACGTTTTGAGACCCGCTGAATCCAAAAAACAGGTTCCAACGAATGTGTCTGCCTGTATGTCTCTCTCTGTGCACGATAACTTTTGAAAAAATTAATCTATTAGATTGGCCTTTGGTACACTTTTTTAGTGTCCTAAACTAAACGTGAAGTTCGTTAGCTAGCCATTTTGGATAAAAAGTAAATAAGTGAGTGCATTTTGACTATTTTTGAGATCACTTTTTTCAAAATTAAAAAATTTTCTGTACGGATATTTATAATAGTCAAAAAGTCGAACAATATATCTTATGACTTTTTTCATAAAACCAAAAATTACCAGATTTACAGCATATACAAAATTCCAAAAAATACAGGAAAGTGAACATTTTAAGTCAAATGACGCACGATTTGAAAAAAAGTCAAGAAAATAAAAAAGTTGCTTTTTGAATGCCCTGCAAGATTATCATAACAACTTTTTGAATTTTCTTGAAAAACAAAATTCAAATTTTGACTGCATACAAAATAATGAAAAATCCAAAAATTACATTTTTCGACCAAACTATGCAAAATACGGTAAAAGGTAAGTAGATAAAAATTGTGCATTTGAAAAAGATCTACAAATTTGTTATGATCCACTTTTTGATAGGATGCGTAGTTTTGGCTTTAATCATGAAAAACATCATTAACAGTAAAAAAAAATCTGCCCGCTGCGTGGCACATTCTTATCACAACATTGTCTTTCAATTTCTTTTTCGTCTCGTGTGTGGGGGTTAAAAAAATGTCATTTTTTATGTTTTGAATGCTATTTTTTACGATTAAAACTAAAAAGAGAACTATCAACAAATTATTCATGACAAATAAATCACTTTTACATTATCATCAGACAAGGTATTAGATTTGTTTAAAATTTGATCCCCCCCAGTTTTTGTCAAAAGGTCCACGTATGCCTCTCTCTCTGTGAGCACGATAACTTTTGAAAAAATTAATCTATTATATTGGCCTTTGGTACACTCATTTAGTGTCCTAACTCAGTGGGCACAAAACTATGAGAATCCCAAGAGCGTCCTTAGGTAATTCCTAGGACGTTCTATGTCAGCCTAATGAACGTCTCTAAGACGTCCAATGTCCTAAAGATGACCTAAAGATGTCTTAAAGACATGGCCGTTCTCGGGACATCCTTCGTACTGACATTATACGTCTTAAGAGCATCCCTAGGATGTCCAAAAGACATGTTATAAAAGATACTAAAAGTACTAAAAAATACTAAAAGTGAGCCCATTTTGAACATTTTTGAGTCCACATTTTTTCATGATTCAAAAATTCTCTGTACACTTGTTCATAGTACTTGAAAAGAAAAATGTTAATTTTCGATATCCCTACAAGATTATCAGAACAACTTTTTGAATTTTTTCGAAAAATTGAAAATTAAAATTTTGACCGAACAAAATATAATCAAGAATTGCAATTCGCGTTCAAAATCTGCAAAATAGGGAAAAAAATGATAAGACAAACATTGTGCATCCAAAAAATATCTGCAAATTTGTCATTAATCAATTTTTTATAGGACACGTAGTTTTTCTTTTATTTATAAAAAAACATTGCAAATACAAAAATTATATTTGTTCATGCAACAATT
>NC_046664.1:65486211-65491253 GCF_010883055.1 Belonocnema kinseyi
AAGTTAAAAAACGGTAAGGCTGCTCAGTAGACCGTATGTGTAAAGTTTAAATCATAAAAAAAACATTGGGAATGACTATTTTCAGTTTATGGAAAAACGACAAAAGTTGCAATAAAATGCTTAATAACGAATTTTTATTTGCCGAATGCGCATTTTTTAAACAGGACAATGAAACTGCATCTTTTTCAATACCAATGCATGTTATGAATATAATAATATACATTTATGGGAATGATATAATATTTCAGGGATAAACTCGAGTGCGAAGCAGGAGCTATGTGATGAGAATGTGTTCTTTAAAGCCGAAGAAGCTTTAACAACAGAGAATTCACAATCACCAAATGACTATTGTCGATGCTTTCACCTTTAGTTTTAAAAAGTCTATGCACAAAGATCGAGCGCGTAGCGCAAGGTAAATACATTATAAAGCGCGAAGCGCGAGATAAACATATTATCGAGCGCGAGAACCAACAGTCGCGTGCCCATTAGGCGCGCTCAAACTTGCGAGCAATATTTTTTGAACGCATATTGAGAATGGTTAAACTGCGATATGCCACATGGTTACAAGAATACGAAGTACAGAGAATAGGTACGATTTTAAAGATGCATTTTAATTTATGCATAAAAGTGAAATTTAAATGGACTTATTTTGAAGCAAGAAGGAACTAAAAGTAAATTTTTATTAATTTATACATAAAATATTTACTATTTAAAAAACTGATCTAAAAGTTAGGTTAGAATTTGTATTTCAATTCCAATCGTCTATTATTCATATTATTTACATAATCTGGATCAAATTTGTCGCTACATACATTAATTAAAGTTTATTCAAACTTAAATGCATTGAAACTTACACGAAGCAGTGAAATAATTATTGTTTTTTATTCATACCTATTTTACAAAAATGTATTTTTTTACTTTAGAAGATGGAATTTCTATCTAAAACGATTTTTTTTTGGTAAAGATTTTTTTTTAGTATTCAATCATTGTTTTAAACTTCAGATTGTACTTCAAATTGTACCTACTTTTTCTAGTTCCAGTTTTCGGCGCCAGATGGCAAAATGGTCGACCACCATTCCCAGTAGAAAAAGTTGTATTTATATTGAAAAACCGAAAAGTTACCGAGTTACTTAACAATGGATGGGGACGCGGTGCTTTTGTTATCTATTGTCACAGTAGCATTAAGAGGAGAAAAAAAGGCTCACAAAATTGTCCAAAAAGCGTAACGTAATGTATGAATGACCCCCTTGGGCTTTATCGAAAGTATTATTCTCATCACGTGTCTCGTACTTTGCACTCGATCAAAATACAGTGAAACACTTCGACTGTGCTGGTTTTGTTGCTGGCTGTGAGCAGGAGAAAAAAGCCGAGGAGGTTTTGCTCCGGATCTAAACGCTGTTGTTTGTTCACGCCTGAGTGACCATCGTGCACCCCGCGCAGTTCCATTTACTCCCACTTGCGACACGGTGTTATTCTCGGATGAACTATATATTAGGGAGCTCAATCTGACATATCACAGTATATCCAAAACGCGAAATTTTTTACATTATGTTCAACTCTATTATAATTATTTTGTTGGTTTCTGGGTTACACCAACACAATTGAAGGAAAATAAGATACCCAAAATGACTAAACTCTACTTTCTGATACTGATGAACATTACTAAGTATATAAATTATACTTTTTATCAAATCTTCCTTTTCCAGAAATATAATTTGTAACTTTTGTATGTTTGGTATGAGCGTACACACTAGCTCGGATCAGGATCCCAGGTTCTATTACAATTGATTTTTCTTCAGGTAGTTATAATTTTGTTTAGTATGATTTTGCCCTCATTTTCAATAGTAAACGAAAGGTAATACGTTAATCACACGAATTACCTATATATAGGCGAAACAATTTGTCTATGGGGATTCAGTGTTTCTACGCCAAATCATGTTTTCCAACTTGATATAGTTGGATCGCGATCTTTGTTATATGTACATGTTGAAACCAGGACGAAAGCATAAAACACAAATTTGTTGATAATTTGAAGAAAAATAAATAGAATAAAGCTGAAAACCTTTTTTCCGATTTCCTCGAACAATAATACGTTATTTTATAACACATATGCATGATTTCACTTCTTTTCAACTGTTAAAAGATTATACTAACTCGAAGTGAAGAGTTATGTATGCTTGAAATTTTCTTAAAATTCACCGAAATATTGTATCAAAAGTTTAACCACAAATAGGGGATCCAAAATAATTATAAAATAAAATTTTTCCTAAATTTTTATTTATATTTCAATTGAACTATTTGAAAACTTTGTCTTATAGATTAGTAGTAGTATTTGGAATGTTTTACTCAAAAACTTAATGAAAAAAGTTATATATATATGTGTGTGTATGTGTGTAAATCGGGTGATTTTTCAGCATAGTTAGAGCAGTTGCGAATTTTCGTAGCGGTCATGAGGTTCGTCTTGTGCCAGACTGTTAGAGGAAATATTATGTATCAACGTTTAATCAGCCATATAAATATGTATCCGCAAGGCAAGTGATCCACTAATTTCCATTGCAAGAATATTAAAATTAACTTATTTTTTATAGAAATTAATATTCTTGTAGTTGTTAAATCGTACAACTTTCTTTTTTCTGTTGCTAAAAATACCTTAAAATGTCCTTCCCAGGAAAAAAGAACCAATAGGAAGCGAGTCGGTTTGAATTGTGTATCTGTCATTTGCAGATTAAAAAAATGAAAATGTAATCGGTTGGCCACATTTTTAATCGGTCACCTGTGCGCGGTGCTTTAAATCTGCCATTCCACATTTGTCAAAATGCTGAGTGAATAGAGTTGAATGAGTCTGACAAACTTGAAATAATTCCTACGAGTATTCCACGATTCATTAATGTGCATATGAATGGGTTGGGATTCAATATAAAATGGAGATTTTAAAAGATCACACCCAATGGTAAAAATACGATACGCACATAGCAATTTTCAATAAGCGTGAATCTGCCAATTGTAGGTTACCTCAGGTTGAGTTCAACTGAGTGGAATATGCAGATTGCAACTTTAAAGAACTAATTATCTTTTTACAATGGTTTCAATAGAATTTGTTTTATTTAAATTAATAATTTTATATCGGAACTATCGCTTTTTTATTGGTTAATGCTGATTCATAATAGATACTGAATGGGTCCGAGAAAAAAATTACGTGACCGATTCAAAAAGTTGATTTCTCATTCAAAACTCACTCTAACCTATGGGCGACTACCTGTTAGTCCAGTGACAGATACGCAATTCAGAAAACCACAAAACCCATTCAAATGCAAGTGAATGGATTTTTGTTTCCTGGGTTGGGTATTATTTATTCGAAATATTAATTTATTTTGGCGATTAGTCTATCTCTTATTAATACAACAATAAAAATACCGACCGTCAGGTTCCTGAGCCTCCAAGTAAAGAATAGCATTTACCCGATAATATAAGCGTTGAATTCGAAAAAATTAAGAATTTGTATTCCGATGAATACGCGATTTTTCCTCCGTCTAAAAATCCCCCAATGGGAACAGAAAAAGTGCAAATTATTCCTCTCTATCGGCTTAGTAAAATTTAACGAAAGCATTTATTTAACTTATTTTTCATTATTAAATCTTTTTATAACTTATAAATTCGAAAAACATTAAAATTTATATTTATTTATATTTTAATAATTTATTTAAACGTCTTAAAAAATGCAACAAAGAAGTTTATGTAAATGTGTGAATTTAAATAATTTTAACTCTAGAGGGGCAAAGTTGAATTGGTGAGAATTAAAATTTCAGAATTCATATTCCGCATGAAGGAATTAAAACAACTTATTTCACATATTTTGTGAACTAATTAGAAGGAATTAAATAAAATCAACATATGGCCACTTCTGAGGAATAAAAAATATCTCTGTGAGGTGTGTTACCGGTACAATTCGAAGGAATTAAAAATTTTGAAAACACGTTCTCTTTGGGAGAATAGAAAACTGTGTGGCGACCGCTATGGAAATAGAAGTGAATAAATTTAGGAGGTATCTTATACTTATGGTGGCATTTTAGACAGATGGAAAAATCGCGAATTCAAAATAATAGAATAATCTTCACTTTTGAGCTACAATCTGAAAATATTAATTTTTCTCGATTCTACGCTTATTACCGGGTACTTTTACATTTTTAATAAACTAGAAACAAAATTAAAACAAAATATATTATCTGTACGTGAATAAAACGATTTTACGTGTTAAAAAATATCATATCAATTTAATTCTTGTAACAAAAATCTGCATTTTACATTCTAACTTGGAGAAAACAATAAAATTAATTTCTTAGTTATACATTTCTCATGAAAGTAAATAATGAGATTATTACCAATTGGTACTAAAAGTCAAATTTATCAGGAAGAACGGTTAACTACTTCTCAAACTATCCAACAAAAGTAAAAAAGAACGTTATATTCAACTTAGTTGACAGAGCAATCAAGTTATCACACAGAAAACTTCATTGAAAAAATTACAAAACAACGATTAAGGTAAATGTGCCAGTCCTCGTCAATGCAGGGTTTGTCGGCAGATGGACATCATTTTACATATAGTAAGCTGATGTGTGCTTCATTTCTCAGCAAAAATGTTTTTTCCTAAATGCTATTGCCGATCACTCACACATCGAAGTGCCGATAACCCATGCATTCTCGTATTTATAACTTCAAATTTCTTATAATATTCATTCTAATAGTATATTTTACAAGTAATTTACCTTTATAAAGGTACGCTTTATTCGATAAAACCTATTTATTAAGCTTTACATATATTTAATCTAATTTTTTAAGCATTTGAAATCTGAAATTCGCCTTAAGGGCATGTGACACAGCTAAATACCTATATTACCGACTACAGTTTTTCAGTTCACTGAATGTTTTTTTGAACTTAAGAATTTTTTTTGTAAATAAAATATCGAGCTGAAACTTTGGGAAATGTATTAGAGTACAATAAAGTACGTTTAGGTACTGCATTTCGGTAGGAACTTCACTGAAAA
>NC_046664.1:65491353-65513368 GCF_010883055.1 Belonocnema kinseyi
TTTATTGTACTCTAATACATTTCCCAAAGTTTCAGCTCGATATTTTATTCACAAAAAAAGTTCTTAGGTTCAAAAAAAACATTCAGTGAACTGAAAAACTGTCGTCGGTAATATAGGTATTTAGCTGTGTCACATGCCCTTAAGCTTCAGATAACTGGCACGCTTACCTTATCCGATGAATTTTATTCATCAACAAATTAAGATCCGTAAATTAAAAAATCTACCTGCTAAAAAAACTTTGCGTGATAACAATGATTAGCCCGTAAACTAAAAATTTGTTTACCATAACAAGCAAACGACGTACAAACGTTAATTTAAATTCAAATTTAGACTAGTTGAAAAGAGGGAAAACGTTTTTTTTTTGTCAATCAAATTGATCAAATAATTCAAAATGAAGTGTAATTTTTTTCCCAACATTATTTAAAATTTCTTTGTACAGGTTCTATATGTTGATGTTGGACATGGACATAGGATGTCACAAAGACGTCGCCAAATTTTGTGCCCACTGGGATGGCTGCTTTGTTGAAGAAGCACGTGAAACTCGAAGTTCTATTCGTTTCTAGATTTCCAGCTTCCCAAAACGGTTGGTTATATAAAAGAAATACAACAGCAGAAAAGGTGTAATTTTTTCAGATGTTCGAATTTTCTCAACACCGTTTGAAATTTAGATAGAAACATTGATTTTTTTACTTTTATGACCGTTCGGCTTGGCTTTAATACTAACAAAAAAATTAATTTTTTAACAGTGGAGTGTTGCATACCTCAAAAGGCAAGCTTTTCCATATATATGGTCTCTACTCAATCTATAAGAAATCGCCATTTTGTACCCGCACCAATGCTCATAGCTGCATACGCCTAGATTTTGTTGCGTATTTCTGAATATTTTAAAAAAAGGGTAAAAATGGCAAAAATTCTCAAATATATAGATAACCGCAGATTTGGAGAAAAATGGAAGGAAAAAGTGGACTATCCTTCTGATTCCGTTCCAATCTTCGTCTGCCACCTTGTTCATATCTTCTTCCGCTTCATTGATTATTCGGTCTATTCCGTCAATTTTTTAAAAATATTTATCTTTAAAAAATTGTGACTAAAAAATTCTATGTAGGTATATTTTCCTGTAATTTCCCACAATAGTTTACTTTCACTTTTACTTTCACTTTCAAATTTTAATTTCTTTGATATTACTTTCCCTCGATAGAAAAATCGGAAGAAAATAAAAATCGTCCAAAACAGGTTGGAAATTATTATTTCATTCATTTTCCATTATGGTCGATTTTTAAATGAAACTTATTTATATTTATTACTTAACTTCTAATTCGCATCTACGTCATTTAAATTGTAACTTTTAAATATTGGACAATGAAAAATATCTCTGGTAATCTGTAAAAATTATAAACTTTGATCCTTGATATTTGAACACGCCATTTCTTTAGATGAAGAAATTAAGATTTTACAATTGGGATACGAATAAGTGTCAAAGAAGGCTTAATAAAAAAAAATGGGCTATGTTCCTCTATTTAAAACAATGCTTAAAATACTTCCTATTTGAAAGAAATGCTTAAATTTAACTTGAAACTTTATTCGAACAACGCAATTATTACCTTATCTAAGATCGTTAATATACTTAAAAACAGTAACGACATAATTTCTCTACTTATTCTTAGCGTTAAATTGTTAAAGCTGCATTTACGCAGAAACGTTATCTTTGGTAAAAGCGCAAGACTTTCCTTTTGATTAAAACAATCGAAAGCCTTTAGTTTAGTCTTCCAGATAAAATTGATAACGAGATAAAATTGAAAACTCGGTAAAATTCCAAATGAATAACTTGGTAAAATTGATAAGTCGATAAAATTGATAACGAGGTAAAATCTAACATTCAGGATGTAGGAAAAGGAAGAACAGAACTTGGCAAAAAAAAAAAAAGAAGCAAACAACATAGCTTATCTGCAAAAGTATAAATTTTCATCGTTTAACAAAATCATATCAAAATATGAGCAACTCGATTTTGAAAATGGCTTTGGAAACAAAATACAAGACGTAAGATTGTAACAAAAAATAAAAACCGAATCGATTTCCTACAATCCGCACCAGAATCGTAGACCATGTACTTCTCCGTTTCGTCAACGATTAAACAGTCCAATAAATTAAGCGGATTTCGTCCGCTTCCGCTCCGACTAATAATAATTATAAATTATAAATTAAGTCTACAGTGGCAGTCTACCTATCTTCATACACTGTATAAATCTAATGTAAAACTAACAGAGACCCATTATTTCAATCGACGTGAAAAGGCAACACGCCAATTGGACGAGACTTATTTTTAAATTTTAATCGGCGACAATTTATTAACTGTATCTAATGCACTGCGAAATTTAAACGAAAATCGTGCTGCTCAAAACGGACAATAGTGTTTTCTTTTCAACTCCTCCAAGTTCCAAGAAATCTCATCAAATCACTAAAAAAAAGAACCCCCCCCCCCCCCCCTCCGTCGCGAATCCAAATTTAACATCTTAGAAAATCTTTCGTACAGCATCAAAAGGACAAAATAATTCCATATTCTATAAATATCCGTTTGAAAGTTATTCAATTTCGCCCCCGAGTATCGAAATCGAGAAAACGAGATCACGCAATTTAAGATTTGATGGAACTCTGTGGAGATGAAAATAAAAAATCTGAGAACGCAATAGGCTGATCTATCGCAGTGACACTGTGAATCACGACTCTGAACGTAGTATGATCAAGAACTATCAGATAAAAAGGCATTGTCACTATAAAAGCCACAATCGAGCGAGCCCTTAATTTGACAAAAGGCATGATAACAAGTATCACATATCATCGCTGTGAGGAACTTTTGGCGCTTCTACTTATCGATTTCTTGTAAAACGACAACGAGAGACGCAGTCCCTAAATAAACGCACAATAAATAAAAAAAAATAGTCTTCATAGAAACGTGGAATGCTACATTATCGACCACGTTCCATGTGAGATTTAAATTCGCCTTAACTAACAACACCTTCCAATTTTTGCGTGCTTCGCTCACGTAGTAAAGATAACGAAACAAAACGAATTCTTGTATTTTATAGCTAACTATAAATGAATTCTGGTACCTATTTCGTCAAGACCAGCTGCCCGCAGCTCATTGCGATAAAACTGAGCTTGCACCGTAATTGAGAATAAATTATTATTATCAGTGCAGTGTCCGTATACAAATAACTAGTCAAAACAAACTGAACGTGGCTCTGCATCGACTACACGAGCTTTTTAAATCGCAGAGCTGCTGGACAATCGGGAAAGGCTGGCTCCCAAATTCGACGACATTCCAATCATCTGACTACTTTTCGAATTGCGAGTCAACGGCTCGTGCATTCGCATTGAATCCGTTGAGTGTTGCCACTGCCAGCAGTTGCGACAGAAATAACGGAAGCACATCTGAAAAAGGAAAGAAAGAAAGAAAAGGTTAACATACAAATATAATTCAAGAAAAATAGGGATATCAATTTATAATGGGATTTTAGTTTAAGTTAGTTACCAATTCGCGACAGAAGTAGGGTCCCTGTTGCACGGAGCATGCGGAGCAGAGAGCATCTTCGATGTAAGGGTCTACTTGAATCTAATTAGAAAAAAGTATAAAATGTGTTAGTTGAGCTTTTTTTTAAATAGATTGAAACAAATATTAAAGTGTTCTTCCCCTAGGGGCTGTAAGACCTTGTAGTTGGTAGGGAGGCTTAAGGGTGTGGGACATAGGGGTCAAACGGACCTCGGCCTGCATGAGTATGGACATGGATGAAAGCACCCCTATAAACGGGCTCTCCTGGGTGTTTTGGAAAGGATCTCTACAAACGGGCTCTCCTGGTATGCATGATTGTAGTATGATAGAAGATTGAAAGAGCCTAGCTAACATGGGCTTCCTGGATCCCTGGGTGAAGGTCCTTCCCGGACCGATCTCCAATCTCTGGAGTCGGCACGGGAATGACCTGCGGCTCGCACTGAGACCAAGAAACAGCCCTCCGTTTGTATGGAGGCCTGTGAAGGGGTATCCATTGAGCTTCTCGCTCAATGTGACCATCCCCCTAAGTCATGGGTGTAGAGCGATCGTGCCCATGGCTCTTTGGCACCTAGGGTTTACGAAGGTGTCCTAACGGCCTCTCGGGGACATTGGACGACCTCCCCGAGTAATTAGACTTACCCTTGCATGCGGGGCTCTGCAGGGGCGGACCTTTTATTTCACTAGCTACTCGTGGGAACCAAAATGGAACACGCAAAATCACAAAAAGAAGAAGGAGGAAGGGAGTTGGCGGAGGGAGGAAAGGGGCTAGGTCCTTTCACCCCGACCTGTCTCTCCGGCAAGCCTCACTCAGGCGGCGGCTGTGCCCCCAGCTCTTTCGGTAGCTTCGGGTGTGATGGCCCCTCTACGTGAGGCTATGGAAACGGGAGTGGCCAATCAACTGCTCGAGAAGAAAAAACGCATCAGCGGTTCCCTGAAAAGGAGACTGAGGAGGCAAGCGCAGCGGACCAGCTGCAGTACCTGTCACATCGACGACCACAACGCCGATAACCAGCACTGAGGCTCAAAAGCGAGGAAGGGGCTCAGAGGGCACCTCGCCGGGGGAAACCAAGACGTTGAAGAGGCACAAGGCGGTCCAACAGCCGACGAACACGGAGTCGTTGGGGGTTGGACTGACAGTCGCTCAAAGAACTGACCCTCTGACCGTGGTGGTGACGGATAAGAGCTACCCGGACTCGTTGCTCACTGCAGAGCAGCTAGAGCTTGTCAGGGAGGCTACCTGGAAGGTGCTCGAGAGTTTCCCCAGATCAGTGGCCTAAATTCAAGACCCATTTCTGCTACACAAGTTTTTGGCCGACACAAGACCTTGGGAAGGCGCATCTCTTAAGATGGGTGGGGTTGAGTTGCTCCAGAAGATGGTTAAGGCTACGGCGTGGTTCCCAGGTAAACTGATGGACCCGCAGGTGGTTCTCGGTCGGCTGAAGAAAATCAACCCGTCAATTAAGACAGCGTCCTGGCGGTGCGTCAGGCACGATAGGCCTCAGGAAGCGGACGCAGCTGGAGAATTTAAACATCTCCTAGTTTTGCAAATTTCTGAGTTACAGGCGAGGGCTCTTGCGGCCCTCAATAACAGGCCCTTCTACGGACAGGTCAACTTTAAAGTGGCCAGTCAAGGGTGGGAGAGGCCTGTCGGTGAACAGGAAGATCGGGGCCAGACCTAAATGACTGCTCCCGGTCAACGTTGTCTCGCTGCTTGAGCTATGTTCCAGAGACCTGATGGTGATAGTCACGGATCTTAAAGGAATAGGAAGGATTTTCATGGGATCGGCTTACTTTCCATATGACAGCAATACCAATCCACCAGTGGAGGTACGTACACTGGTGGAATACCACTTCTGTTGGGGTGCGATGCTAACTCCCACCATACCCTGTTGGGTAGCACAGGCGTCAACTCGAGAGGTAAGGACCTATTGGAATACCTAATTACTACCGATTTAGATATTCTTAATACGGGGAACACCCCGATGTTTCGTAATTTAGTCAGGGAGGAAGTCATTGACATCACTCTCTGTACCGGCAGTTTTACAGATAACATCATGAAGTGGAGAGTCTCAGACGAACCCATTCTCTCAGATTACTCACTGATAGAGTTCGTGTTGGAATCCGCTGTGCCCACCGGCCCTAAATGGGTCAGAAATCCAAGGAGAACGGACTGGGGTCAGTTTTCCACAGGGCTAAGAAGAGCACTCTCAGGGATGTCTAGGTCAATTAGAGACGTTGATACCCTGGAGATGACAGCCGAGTTTTTCACGGAAGCCATCAAATCCACTTATGAAAGTAATTGTCGGCTTTTGAAAGTCCGAAAGGCTGGAGAGACACACTGATGGAACTCGAATTTCGAAGAACTTCGGAGGCAAACCAGAGAGAGGTTCAGAAGTGCCAGTTCTGGCAAAACGAAGAAACTGTGGACTTCATTCACATCGATGAGGGATGAGTATAGGAGTGCAATACGCAAGGCAAAGCATGAAAGCTGGACCAACTTTTGCACTGATATCGAGAAGGGAGCAGAGGCGGCCAGACTAGACAAGCTGCTTTCTCGAAATCAGGATGCTATTCTCGAAACAGTGTCAGGTGGACCCTAAAATTCTTCAGTCCTTACAAGTTTCCCGGCCCAGATGGTATATACCCAGTCCTCTTACAGAGAGCTGGTGAGATCATCATTGGGCCTTTGGTGAGACTTGCTAGGGCTAGTCTGACGTTAGGTTATTTTCCAGTGGCATGGAGGGGTGCGAGAGTAGTTTTTATTCCGAAGGCTGGCAGGATCAGTTATACTTCACCCAAGGATTTCCGACCCATTAGCCTCACATTTTTCCTACTAAAAACAGTGCAAAGACTCGTGGACAGATGTATCCGCGATAAGGTCTTGTCAAGTAGTCCTCTTCACAAGCAACAACACGCCTATAGGGCTGGTCATTCGACCGAGACGGCTCTGAGCACTGCAGTTGACCTAATTGAAGGACAACTAAAGCAGAAAGGTCTAGCGATTGGAACCTTCATGGACATCGAAGGAGCCTTTAACTACACCTCTGGAGATGTGATTTGGACGGCTATGATCGCACATGGGGTGCCTATTGCAGTCGTGGAATGGACCTGCCACATGTTGGCTAATATGAATCTAACAATGACCAAGGGTGATACCACTTTATGTGGAACCGTTGACTTGGGATGTCCGCGGGGGGGGGGGGGGCATTCTATCTCCCTTGCTGTGGTGCCTGGTACTAGATAAATTGCTTCATCAACTCACGAGCCAGGGCTTCCACGTCATAAGCTATGCAGACAATATACTAGTTATCGTGAGCGGCCAGCATCTGGATGCGCTCTTCGGAATAATGCAGCAAGCACTAAGAATAGTTCATTCATGGTGTAAGGGGACTGGACTATCAGTCAATCCGAGTAAGACGGATGCAGTTGTGTTCAACAGAAGGTACAAGTGGAGAACTACGGGTATATTGAAACTGGGGGGACAAAAATTCGAAATCAAAGGGCAAGCCAAATATCTAGGACTCATCCTGGATTAGAAGCTGTCATGGAACGAGCACTTGGAAAACAAGTGCAAGAAGCTAGTAGCGACTCTATGGCTCTGTAGAAGAGCCATAGGAAAAAGCTGGGGCCTGAAACCGGAGATACTTATGTGAATCTATACAGCTATCCTACGACTCAGACTAATCTATGCGGCAGTCGTCTGGTGGACCAGGGTCGAACTTTCTACTGTGAAGTCCCGACTGGAAAGAATCAGGGGACTGATTCTGAGAGGTATCACTGGTGCCTCGAAGTCGACACCTACGATGGCCCTGGGGGCACTAATAGGATTGGAGCCCTTCCATCTCACCATAAAATCCGCGGCTGCGAAGGCGGCCTGGAGACTAAATATGGTAAACGATTCCAGTATCTCGACAGTTATGCGGATACCAATCAACATCGCGATAAGGCCGATACTAAGCATGCTCAGGGACAAAATGTCCACATGTCGCTATCTCTGCGACAAGAAGTACCGAGTTAGCCTATCTACAAAAGAGGAATGGGCTAACAGTGAGGCACACCTGCCCAGTGACCGAGGCAACTGATTTACAGATGGCTCCAGGAATAAAGGGAACGGTGTAGCAGGTGTATACCGTAGAAGGAACGGAATGGGCTTCACAATTGCGATGGGGTCCTACGCAACTGTTCTACAATCTGAGATTATGGCCTTGCTCCAGTGCGCCTGTAAGGCAATGGAGTACCGCGGAAAAAGGAACATTCGTATCTGCTCAGATAGCAGGGCTGCTACCGCGGCTCTGAATGGAATGACGACCACATCGCTGCTAATATGGGAGTGTTTGAGGCACTGAATAAGCTAGCGGCAGAAAACCGAGTCATTCTGCTCTAGATCCCTGGACACAGTGGTATCAGAGGCAATGAAATATCGGACAGGTTAGCAAGGTAGCAACAAAGGAAAATTTTACTGGACCTGAGCCAGTTGTAGGAATTTCGAGTAGGTCGGTCACTGAAGATATTAACAGTTGGCTGACCCAGGAACATCAGAATGAGTGGGATGCGGTCTCTGGCTGCAGGCAGGCTAAAACACTCTTGGGTTCAAAGCTAAACCCTCATCGAGCAAAAGATATTCTTAAGTTCGGAAGGAAGGTATTCAAAATCCTAACAGAAATGTTTATAGGACATGGAAACCTCCGGTACCACAAACATGAGGTAGGGCTTGAGGAAAGTCCCCTCTGTCGTCTGAGTGGAAAAGACAATGAGACTTCCACTCATATCCCCTGTCACTGCCCCGCGATTGCGGGGAAATGTGTAACACTCACAGGCAGTTTCTGCATCAGTGAGTCATAAATATCGGCCAATAACGTGGCCGCGGTCCTCTCTCTATGGAGAGAACTTTGGGGCCATGCTTAAGGCTTATAAGGGGACGCAACGGGATCACCCAAGCGTCAGGGGCTGTGGCGGTCTCAACCCAGAATATATAATAAATAAATTAAAGTGTTGTTTTGTGAATAAATAATAATAGTAATCCAAAAAGATCGAAAAACTCTTACAACAAATTCTTGCTTTCAATCCAGTGTCGGGGGATTCCTTCAAATAGATTTGTACTGAATTAGGGGCGATCGAAACGTAATCATTCAGAGCCGCCTCAGGGAGGCATATTATCAAGTTAAAATTTTTTATTTGCATGCTTCTCTGATCAATTTAATCACATAAAAAAATTCCCGGTCATTTCCTGGTTCGAAAATTCTTTTCACGGTCAATGTAATTAGAAAATTTGCACTCTGAAGCTAAAAATTCTTCCATTTGGAGTTACAAAAACTGAGCTGCAAATCACTTTAAGCAATTTTAATCTAGAAATATTAAAAATTCAACAAATCAATTTTTGTTGTAAACTAAACACTTCTTGAAGAAGCCCGACTATTGTGAGAGCTAGTCAAAGCTATGTCCATTCTTTTTTTCTGAAATTTGGAGTTAAATACAAAATTTGGCTAGGATATCAATTACTAAATTAGGTTTGCCTGAAAAAAAGTTTTCCTAACAATATTCAACGCGTTTTAAAGCCAAAATTAACCATTTTTGTAGCCCGCGAAAGGCCTCTCCATAAGATCCCATATTTTTTGACACGACTTTAAACAGGGATCATTCAAATTTTAACCTGAAAAGGGCCCCTAAAAAAGGCATTAATTGAATAAGACTCATTTCTCCGAAAAAAAACAACTGATTTTAATGATTTTTCATCTGATCGATCCAATAGCCGGACTACCTTAAATTATAATTAAAATTATTTGCATTTTAAATAGTTTAAAAGACCTTCAAAAGCTTCCAAATTTTATTTCACAGTCTTGAAACATCTAACTATTTTAAAATATTTTTGACATTTTTTCAGAACTTCTAAACATTTTTTTCAACGATTCGAACTCTTTCTAAAATTTGTTTTCATTCTAAAAAAATTAAAAATATTTCATTAAAATCTTTCAGATCTTTTTCAATTTTCCTAAGAATTTTAAGAAAATGTTTTTTATTATTCTGAAGCACTTCATAATTCTTAAAAAGCTTCTAAATATTTTGTTCGAAATGCGGAAACTTCTATTATTTTCTTTTAAATTAGGCCGTGAGCTATTCGCACCGAAATTTTGATACGATTGTAGCCGGATTATGTCGGTATATGTACACTTCGCTTAAATTATTTGAAAGCATTTGAAATTTGTTATCAATTTTGAATCTCTTCAGATCTTGTAAATATCTCTTTAACTAACTCGAAATTTTTTGAAGGCTGTGCAATATTTATTATACCTAAAAATTCAAACATTTTACCTGTAAATTAAATTTCTTCAAATAGAACAATTCAAATTGTAATGTTCAGAGTTTAGTTTTTTGTTTAGATTTGAATATTTTATTTATAATCACTGATTTTACATGAACAATCATTTCGTAACCTTTATTTAAATACTGAGACTGTTCAATTGAAACACTTTAATTTGTAACGTAAAAATTAGGACATTTTTTAATTTTTGAACTGATTCCAAATTGTCTTTGCAAAATCAATTATTATTCACTTCTTAATCCTTAATGCATAGTTCAATTTTAAAAATCATTATAATTTATATTCACATTTGAACAACTAAATCCTACTTATTTTTAGCTTTTAAAAAATGTACGTTTCAAAATTAAAATCGAAAATGGAAAATTTGTGACAGATTTTCGAATTACGCATTAAAAACTGAATGATACAATAATTGAGGCCTTGGAGTTCTAGGAAGGCCGGGCATGGGGGGACTGAAAGCGAGAGTTTGGTGTACATGCGATTTGTTTCAAAGAAAACATGTAATGACTCTTAAACCGTAAAAAGGAGAGAGTACATACAAAATAGAGAATATAATTTTCACTGGATGTAAAAGGGTTGCTAAAAATTGATTTCTTCAAAGTTCAAATAATTTCACTTTTCACTTTACTGTACTTCAACATTATCATCAATTTAATTATAAAATCAGACATTTCTTATTTAAATTGAAGAGCAATTTTTTTTATTTGCATGCTTGTCTGATACATTTTTTAAAATGTCAAGCGCTTAGAGTTTAAAACTTGGAATACTATACTTTCAAAATAAACAAACCATGAAATTTAAACATCTTAAGCTTTAACTGATATCAAACGAGGGACTGATTACTCTTGAACTCTGGTATAAAATCCTTCCTGAAATTTTTGTAATCTTTTGAAATCTGTGAGTTTTTTATATCTTTTAAAATCTTTACGAAGAATTTGAAAACTTTGTCAATTTTTCCAAATCTTCGAGAAATCTTTTGAAATTTTTGTTGTTTTTGGTTTCAATATTTTAAAATTATATGTAGAAACTTAGATGCTTTTTTCAACATCAACAGTTTAAAATAACAAATTCAAATATACCATATTTTTAATTTCCAAATTTTGACTTGTAGGCCTGAACAATTTAGAAATTACGGAAATATAAATTCAAATTCTCGAATCTTTTCAGATTCAAAATCTGTGCTATAAATTGTGATCTCAAGATTAATAAATTCAAGGCCAGAATGTTATGTGAAACATAAAGACAAATTAAAAAATTACCTTCTTCGAGAATTTGGCGGTTTTGATGTCAATGAATGCGGCAGATACGGCGTTAATGTATGAACAAGTGTTGTCAAATGTCACACGGGCGGATCCAATCGGATATTTGTGCTTATCCGTGTCAATTCCTGTGAAAAGAGAAATTTCCAGTTTATTAATTATTGTCTACAATTTTTAATGTAATAAGCAGAAAAGCACATTTGGAGTTTTAAAACCAATAAGAATAGTTAAATTTAATAATTCCAGTTTATAAGTTTAGATTTGGGGATTAAATTTTTATTGTAATTTGAAAAAAGGATATTTAGTGGACTTCTAATTACCAGCGTAAATAACTCCATCAAAGAGATCGTTCATGATCAAAGCCAATGCAGGAGCAGTCATCATTCCATGAAGAGCTCCGACGAATACAGTCTTCTGTGGATCCAATTTTTGAGAGGAAGATTTAATGTAGTTGCTTTCGTTCAAAGCCCACGGGATTACTTGTACCTGAAATAAATAAAAACCAAGTATTAGACAAATGTTCAAATACTTAAATTGAATTGTTTAAAAACCCCTGAAATATACGTCATATTTTACCTCCTTGGCTTTCATTCGTTTCGAAGAGATTTTGTAGAACCAGCTACCGCCATTCGCAAACTCGTGTGTGCAACATGAGAGCAGAGCCTTGACCTGAAAATAAAAAATTAATATTTGTTTACAATTCTCATTATATTTTATAATTACTTTGCAACACAATTATGAAAAGCATTAACGTATATGTACATTTGAAGTAAATGTTCAAAATCAAATGGTCCTTTAATGTAAGTCTCGGAATCAATACGAATACTTTAATTTATGAAGCTACTCACTTGTTTTTCAGATTCGAAAATTATGTAGACGTATCCTTTTTGAGTTGGTTGTTCTTTTCCAGGCCACTCGATGCGAATCGGTCCAAACTGCTTGAAAGCTGCAACCAGCATGGCATCGGTAATGTCCCAAGGTACTCCGCCAAGGAAAACTTTAGGAGAGTAGCCAGTCGGTTTTTGCGTACGCTGCGGCAAAATTCCTCTCCATGTTCGTGTAGCTTCACATAGTGCTAGAAAATAAAAAGAAATTCATATTATAATAAACATAAAAACATTAAAATCTTCACAATATTTATTTCTTCTCTCATTTCTTATAATTCCATTATGGCTAAGATTTCGAATTAAAAGACCGAACATGGTTTTAGAAATTCAATAAATTTAGGAAAACATACCTTAATAATGATTGATAAAAATGGATTGTCTCTATCCAATTTTTTGGATTACTTGTTTAGAAAAAAACTTCCAACTTATCTCCGATTTTAGTATATAGAACAAAATTTAATTTCTGGTTTTTAAATCAACTTAACACATCATTAAAAAAAAAGTATCAAAAACAAATAAGAATTATAGACTATTAGAGGACACCGGGACTACGTAAGCACACCCCGGGTCTAGGCACGCACTTTTTTATATTAAGAAAACGGTTACGAATTTGGGTGGACGGTTTGATAACTGCACATAGCCATTTGAAAAATGCCTAGTTTTTGAGGTGTTTAAAACAAAACATTTTAAGTAAAACTTTTTAATCGAATTATTAACTCTGAATAACTCCATTTTTAGATTGTTTAACTTCAAAGACATAAGCTTTATGTTTTAATTTTACTTTCTTTCTAAACTTTCATATTGAAGTTTTTTTAAACAGTGGTGATTTTATAATTTAAAATGCATTTTCACACCCCAGACTTTTCTAATTAGCAAATTTTCACGATTATTTTCCTCACTTAAGGCCATGTGATGCGTGTAACAGCTGATCAAGTCAGCCCTAAGATCAATATTTTTCACCCATATTGAGAAATAAAAGTTTAAATAATGCGGAAATTTTTTTCGGGAAATGTTAATAAATATTAAAGGATCGTTTGTGGCCTTGCAAAGAATTAGGGGAAGAAAAAAGTTTATGCAAATAATGATTATCGTCGGACACATTTAGGTTTTACGGTGAGAGTGTTTGACTTTTAACCATGGACATAGGAAACACGGGACTAGGCATGCCAACCTAACTTGGGCGAGCGGGGTTGAATCCACGGAAGGGGGGAGAATTCCATGAGTGGGGAGAGTCGCCATCTTACGATGTGCCATTTGATTATGCGCACGAGCATTTTTGCCGACAAACTGTGCATGAAAATATGAACATGTGGGCGCTGCCATGTTTATCGCCATGTTTGTCAATTTTTTCTCAAAATTTTCACCGGAACAAAGCAGAGACAAGGACTTTATTACCTCCTCTTTCATTTCCCAAACTTTCAGAGCGATACCTCATTTCGTTTAGACGTAAGTTGGGAAAGAAAAATCGAAGACCAGGTTTGGTCACGTGACCCCTCGTCACATGGTCTTAAAGAAAGGATTCAAAATATAAAAATACAAAATCATCAATAAATGTTGGAAATTAAAAAAAATTAATTACTTGAAGTATAAAATGTTTCAATTTTTCATATTTTAGATACTGAAAGCATTTATTCATTAAAATTTGAATTAAAATCTGCAAATAGAGAGGAAAAAACATTCGAATTTTTTTCGTCCTCCCCAAATTACATTTCCGTTAAAAGTAATTTTAATTGTAAAAAGTTCAGTGTTAGGAAGTAACGAGTTAGAAGTAACGAAGTTCCTTATTTTAAAACAAGTAACTTGTAAAATAACTTAGTTCAAATTTATCTGTAATTTTTAACGTGTTTTCATTTACTTTAGTTTTAGAGGTTACAGGCAGTTAATAAAAACTTCAGATAAGCATTTTATTAGGCGTTTGTTTTTGTTAATTTTTCAGTGTGTCTACTCAAATTCTGAAAAAATTCCCCGATTAGAATACAATATTTAGAGTTCTCTCAAGCCACTTTTTGCAAAAAATTACCGTTTTAATAGAAAGCGTTTATTAACTATTTTAATTTGGAATGCACGTATTTCATCATTCTGCATTTCAAAACAAAATAATCAATTGGCAGCGGCAATTAAAATAAAATAAGAATTTTTTCGCGAAAACGGACTTGCAAGGCCATTAAATATTTTGTTTAAATTATGTGAAGAATCGCTGTGATGTATTTCAGTAAAAATAATAAAAAGGATGTATTTCAAAGTAAAATAATCAAGTACGACGATTTAAATAAAAAAGGCAATTTTATGCAAAAATGGGCTTGAGAGGCCGCTAAATATTCTGATTTTTAATTCTGAAAAACATTTTTACAATAAAATTAAATGAAGATGTTCCTTAATTTATGGAAGTAACTTTAGGAAAGGATATGAAATTGCTCAATAGTATAAGAAATTCCCTGAACGGGAATTTTTTTCTTTGCTTAAAACTGCCACCCTGTTATATTTTTATTTTAAAAAAACAGGGTGTCAACTCACTTGCGAAAAACATGAAAATAACCAGAAATTTTTTCCGTGCGCACTTAAATATGTTATGAAAATTGCATGATTAAATTAAATAACGATGATTTTTTATTTGTAAAATTAATTTTGTAGTATTAAATTTATATACTCATTTAAAATATTTTGTTACAAACATTAATATGCTAAATATGCACTGAATTTAAGGACCCTATGAAAATAATACAAAAATTTGTATTAATTATTCATTATTTTCATCAACTTCAATAGACTTAGCAACAAGTTTAAACATTGATTAATTAGTATTATTAATTTACTAAATTTATCACTTTCGAATAATTTAGGAAATTAATAATACTAATTAATCAATGTTTAAACTTGTTGCTAAGTCTATGAAGTTGATGAAAATAATGAATAATTAAGGGTATCTGATACTTAGGAAATTGTCGATTTTACCAGTTTTAGGTTCCCCGGCTTTTTTACTAGAATAATAAATATTTTGTCTTAAAAATTTGGGAAATGATAGCGAGCATGCTAACGGACGTCCCCACACACTTTTTTTTGAGGGTTAATTAAAAAAAGTTTTAATTTAACAAAATGTGATTAATTTGCATAGCGCTTAGGAAATAGTATCGATTTTTTCAGTGTTAGATTCCCCGGCTTTTTCCTAGGATAAGAAATATTTTGCCTTCAAAATCTGGGAAATGATAGCGAACATGCTTACGGACGTCCCCGCACACTTTTTGCTGTGATTTTTTATCAAAATTTGTTTGATATTGCTAACAACGTGTGTGTATATTTCGACTTATGTGTCACAATTCACCCGAGCGTTACTTCCAAACTAAACAATATTTTTGGACGAAAACTTTGGACTTACAAATAAACATAGTAACTAATCTCCCGGAACTAACCTTGTTTGCAGCCAATCAAAAAAGTTTACTTCATAAATAATTTCCAGATTATCAGAAAGGCAGATATGAAAAACGACGTAACCTCAAAATAATGCATATGCATAACAATTTTATTTAGCACAATACATTTTTTTGTTATTAGCCCTCAAAAAGAGTCTGAGGACGTCCGTTATGATATTTTATAGCATCTCCGAATTCAGTTTTTAAAAATTTTCATTTTTGTGGAAAAAAGCCGGGGAAACTGTAAGTATCACATGCCCTTAAGGCCATCTGAAGAGTGGGTCACGTGACCAGATTCCTACCTTACCGCTACCTTTCTTATTTCCCAAATTATTTTCACAATAAGCGCCACATCAAGTTGAAAATTTGGGATAATAAATGGGAAGCACTAAGAAATATGGGTCTGGTCCTAAACTTCAATAATTATAAAAAAAGCAAAAAAAATTATTTACAACAAAAAACTTTTTTCATTATTATACAAATTTAGGACGAGACCCACCATTCTTCATGCTTCTTGTTTAGTATCCTAAACTTTCAACTCGATGTGGCGTTTCGTGTGAATATAAGTTGAGAAATACAAAAAGTTGCGGTAAGGTAGGAATCTGGTCACGTAACCCACTCATCACATGGCCTTAATACAAATTTTTGTATTATTTTCACAGGGTACTTAAATTCAGTGCATATTTAGCATATTAACATTTGTAACAAAATATTTTAATTAAGTAAATAAATTTAATGCTACAAAATTAATTTTACAAATGAAAAAGTATCGTTATTTAATTTAATATTACAATTTTCATAACATATTTAAGTACGCACGGAAAAAATTCCTTGGCATTTTCAGGTTTTCCGCAGGTTACTTGACACCCTGTTTTTAAAAATAAAAATATAACAGGGTGGCCGTTTTAGTCAAAGAACAAAATTCCCGGCCATTTCCCGGCTTTTCCTCAGTTCGCAAACATTTTTCATACAATTTTTAAGTAATTTTAAATTAGAAACAATAAAATTGAGCGATTACATTTTTTTATAAACTGAACACTCCTTGGATTAGAAGTTCTATTATTTTAATTTAAAATATTTCAGAAATCTTTAGAAAAGCTTCAAAATTTTATTTCAAAATCTTTGAACATCTACATGTTGTATTCAATTTTATCAAATTTTAAATTATTTTTGAAATTTTTAAAGAACTTCTAAACATTTTTTTAATTATTTGAATTTTTCCTAGAATATTTGCTAAATTTTTCCTAAAATTCTGCAAAATAAAAAATATTTCCTTAAAATATTCTAGATTCATTTGTGACAATTTTGAACATCATGTTCAATATTCCCTTAAAACTTTTTAAAATAAAAAAATCATTTTCAATTTTCTTAGGAATCTTAATAAAATGTTTTTTATTGTTTTGAAGCCATTTACAATTCTAAAGGAGCTTCTAAATTTTTTGTTCAAAATCTTCAATACCTATATTTTGTTTTAAATTAGGCTATTCAGGGCTCTTTTCACAGAAATTTCGGTACGAACAGTCGGATTTTGTCGGTATGCGTAGACATTTCGCTTAAATTATTTGAAATAATTTCAAATTTTACATTAATTTTGGATCTATTCAGAACTTCGAAATATCTTTTCAACTTACTCGAATTCTTTCTAGGAAAAATAGGTGTTCAATATTTATTTGTATAACAAAATTCAACCATTTTACTCGCAAGATAAAAGTTTTCAAATAGAATAATTAAAATTGCAACGTTCAATTTTTGTTGTTGCTTAGATTAGAATATTTGTTTTCTAATTACTGATTTTAAATAAACAGAAAAATATTTCTAAATATTAAGCAACCGGACTTTTTCCTGATTAAAAAATTTTTAATTTTCAAATTTTAGACTGAAACAATACATGAAATTGAATAAATTTGAACATCATAATTAGCTGATAAATAAAAATTAATTAATTAATAACTAAAAAATAATAATTATGCATATATATTTTGAAGTTATTCTATAGATTAAAATACTTTATAAAGTTTCAACCGGATGTTCACATTTGTTCAACCGCTAAGACTTTTCAATTGAAACGGTTTAAATTTTAACGTTAAAATCGGAAAGTTCAATTTAAAAAATCATTATAATTTATATTCACACTTGATCAATCAGAATTTTTTGAATTCAAAATTGTGAATTTCCAACACTTATAATTTTTGATTTTTTAAGCCTTCAAAACGGAATTATTTAAATGAAAGATTATCGAATTACGCATTTGTAAACGTAATGATATACTAATTGAAACACATAAAATTTCAACTATTTAAAAAAAAAAATGTTCAAATCAAACTTGGACAGATTTTTTTTTTATAAAAATTGGTAAATTCCCTGTCAACAAATAAATTCACTGTCATTTCCCGGCCTCATAAAATTATCAATAGTAATTAATACATAATATTTAATTAATAATCTCCGAAATAGAGATGTTGTATTAAATGAGATCAAAATATTTTTAGAAACTTTAAGCAGTGAATCAATAATATATTAATGCCAAAAACCGATAAAAACGAAAAATAAAAAAAAGCCGAATCAAGCGGTGTCAAAGATATAAACAATGGACGGATTTAGAAATCAGCGAATTCCCCAAAGAAGGTAGATAAATAGCTAAGAAGTGTTTTTAGCTGGATTTGATTCTAGGGACATTTATACTTTAAAATTCATGTTTAGAAACCATTTTTACTTTTTTTTTTATTTTTCATAATTTGGGTAGTTTTAATTTTCCCGTCAATAATGACGTTACAAAGATATAGCCAATCTATCCGTTTAACGAAAAATGCCGCAAGCGGGAGTAATATTCAAGTTTTATCAAGAAAAAAAACGTGTTTCTTCTTCAACAAAAAATTCTTTCTTCTTGGAACAAAAAAAATGAGTTACTGTAGAATCAAAAAATCTTTCTATCTCATTTCATGCAACATCCCCATTCCGTTTCGGCATAAAAGCAATTACTTTTAAAGGAACTTTAAGTTACTTCAGTAGGTAACTGTAACAAAGTTACTTTTTCTAAAAAGTAACTATAATTTGCAACGAGTTTTTTGTGTGTTTTTTGAGGAACTTCCCCAACAATGATAAATAAAATTTACCTAAATTTGAATTTGATTATTATTTTTAAAAATTCTACTTACCAGCTGCATTTCTGTGACAGCGTGCAGCTCGATCGAGCGACATATAGAAATCGGGAATTGGTGGTTGCGGAGAACGCATCATCATATGTGAATTGACAGTGGGACAACAGCTCTTTTCCGAGGACAAGTACGAATTCAAAAAGCTACCAGGATGTGGCTGAGTGTGATGATGATTCCGGGAATGATTATGCGGATGATGGTGAAAATATTGTTGCTGGTGTTGTTGGTGTGGTGACGGTAAATATTTCTTTGCTGCCATGCGCTGAAAAGCGGCTGCTCTGTTTCCTGGACACATTTCCATTTCTGGCGACATCAGGGAGCTCAGGGATTGAGGGTAACATTGGTGGGATGACGAGTTTAACGATAAACAGTTCTGTAACAAATTCAAAAATGTATAAACTACTTAAAAAAAGTAGACGAAGAGTAATTGCGAACTTTTAAAACTGGATATACAAAGCTTCAATTATTTGTATATTGCATTAAAGTATTGGGAGAATAATTCTTAAAGGAGTGGGCCCATTAATATCCGATACTAAGGTAATTAAAATATTCGTCATCATATAATATAAGAAAATTTAATATTGGCAGACAGGCTAGATTTGAACAGTTGTTTTTCATTTAAAGTGAAGAATAATTTATCCACGGACCCAAAAGAAACTTTATTTCTGTTTCGTTGCTATGTTGTAGAAAATTTCCGTCAAAAGAAGAATTATTATGTGAAGCATATTTCTGCTCTGTCAATAACTAAACGAGGGGTTGATTACTATTGAAATCGGGTGTGCAAGTCTTGGTGATATTATTGCAATCTTTCAAGTTTTGAAATGTTGTTAATATTTTGGAATCTCTAAACTATTTTGGCGTCTTTGAAATCTTTTGAAATATTTAAAATCTTAGAATATGGTGTATGCTCAAAAGTCGAGTGGTTAATCCCTTGTAACTAAATCGAAAGAAAGTTTCGTTTGGATTTCTAAATTTACCATAATATCGGAAAGGGAACCATCCATGCTACTAACGCCGCTTGCCTCCGAATCAGCAGGTGAATTAGAACGGGACCCATTGCATCCACTCATATGAGAATAATCCGTGGATGGACTGCTACAGTCGCTGAAAAAGAGGACAAATTCTGTGCAATTAGAGTTCCCCGTATTGTTTTCTTAGTTATTGAATTTTAATTAGAATTTAAAATACCTGTAAGGTGGAGAACCCCGTATAGGTCTGCCATAGTACGTTGAATTAATCGGAGATGGTGGAGATCCCAGATCCCCCATATGTTGAAATTGTGAACGATTCGGGGGTGAAGAAGAAGCAGAGTTATAAGAGCTGCCGCACGCAATGGGATTAAAGGAGTGAGGGTTGGAATAAACACTTCCAGGTGTGCTGGGACTTCCAGGCGTAGTTACTGAAGTTGGAGAACTTGGAACTTCTTGGCCAACAGAGGAATTTCCTCCATACCCGCGAATTTCCTCGAATTGCTGTAAGAAGGAATAGGAATGATTTCAAATTATTATAATATTTTTTATTTAAACTTTACAAAATAGTAATAAACAATTTCTAATTTTAAGTATGTATTCAAAAAAATATTTTCCATTTAACGAATCTAATGCGGAACAATTCTAAATTTGAGGCGTTTAAAGTTGTAAATATAGCATTCCAAATTAAACCATTTGAACTTAAATTTTCAATAGTTTACTAGTTCGAAGTTTTCAAAATTAAACACTGAAAAAATTTAAAAAAAAAACACTTTAAACTGCACGCTCAGATAGTAAAAGCCATCATAATTAAACAATTTTTATTTCAAGGTCTTCTAACTTTTAAATAATTCAAGTTGCACGTTTTCAAACTGCATTTTAAACTGCTTTCGGTTAATCAGAATTCGACAGATTTCAAAATAAACATTAAAAATTTTAATTATCTCATTTTCATTTTAAAAATATTGAATGCTAAACGCTCTCCATTTAATTATAAAACTATTAAAGTTTTTAATTACAAATTGTAAACTTTTAACGATTCGAATCTTAAAATATACAGTTTACAAAGTTTCAATTAAAATTGTAAAAGATTAGGCAACTGAAATTCACATTTATAAATTTTCAATCTAAAATTATTTAGTTTTGCACGCCTTCAATTTAATTATTTATATATGTTATTTGTTTAACTTCAAGCGCTTCTAATTTGAAATTGTCCAAATTCCAAAATTTGAAACTGCAATTCTTCAATTTTTAAAACTCTAAAATAATAAAATTATTAATTAAAAAATTTGCCCGCCTCACGGGCACATTCTCATTGCGCGCTACGGGCGCGGTTCGCAAGTTTGAGCGCGCCTAGGGCGCGCGACGGTTGAATCATACGCTTCGCGCTCGATAATGGGTTACCTCGCGCTTCGCGCTCGGATATTTATTCTTTGCGTTTGTAATGCTTGAATAAAACTTTATCAAAAAGATCTTATTTAGATGACAGCATTTTTATGCATCTAGATATTCTGAATTGTCTACTTAATTAAGTATGATCAAAGATTAAGTTTCTCAAAGCTCTGTAGGCTTTAAGGTACACATTGCCATTGTGACAATCGCGCTGCGCACTCGATTTCCGACAGACATTTGTAAACAGGTTTTGTTGAATCTTTTTTTTCTCGTAACTTTCGTCGTTTTTCCACACATTTTTTAATTTTTTTTTTATTTTCACTGTTGTTTTCCACGAATCAAACAAAAAGTACGCATCCTATCAAGAAATGATTCTTAACGAAATTGTAGATCTTTTTTGGGATAACAATTTTGGTTGATTCATCTTTTTTTGTATCCTACACAGTTTGACCACAAAATGGAATTTTTTTTTAATTATTTTTTGTGCAATAAAAATTCGAATTTTCAATTTTCCAAGAAAATCCAAAAATTTCTTATGATAATCTTGTAGGGCTTTCAAAAATGAATGTTTTTCTTCTCTTGACTTTTTTTCGTATAGTGCGTTTTTGTCTTAAAATTATTAGTCATTAGGATAAATTGTTTGTCCTTTTTAATACGATAAATATCCGTACACAGAATTTTCGAATTAAAAAAAAGTGGCCTCAAACATTGTCAAAGTGCGCTCAATTTTTGAATTTTTATCAAAAATGACTGGTTAACGAACTTGTCCTTTCTTCTATGACTTTAAAAAAGTGTGCCAAAGATGGATTTGATCCGCTTATTTTTTCGAGAGTTATCGTGTTTACGAACGGACAGCCGGACGGACAGACAGACGCCATCGTAAAAACTTGATTTTCGGATTCGGGTGCTCTCGAAACGTGGAGATCCGTTGAAAAACTGTGGTGTCATATTTCGGACAATTCTAATACTTTCTCAATCATACATGATACGAGGGTAGTTCAATAAGTCCTTAGAATGACCAACATATGGCGCGCGAATCGCTCCAAATCATCTGTTTTCAGTCAGCACCACTCCCGACTAG
>NC_046664.1:65513468-65534859 GCF_010883055.1 Belonocnema kinseyi
TATAGAGCTCCAAGGAGATTATGTTGAAAAATAAAAAAAAAATTACCCAAAAAAAATTGTTTTTATACTTCATTCTAAGGATTTATTGAACTACCCTCGTAAGAATGTAAAAAGTTTATATTTCTAAGTCTGCAACTTTAAATGATTTAAATTTAAAACCAAACAATTCAAAACGTTTTAATCCAAAATTATTCAACACTTTCAGTTAAAAGTTCTTCCATTTCAAACCTTTTTAACGTACTACTTACTACATAATCTGGCAATTTAGTTTAATAGAATTTTCTTTTTACCAAGATTTGTAATACTTTCATTTTAAAATACTTTATATTTTTAATAAAGAGTTACACTTTTAACCAGAGATGGATCTTCAAATAAAAAAAAAAGAATTTTTAAAAGAATAGTTCAATCCTTAATTAATAAGATAAATATTCAACAAAGAAATTCAACTTTCAACCAAGTAGTAGTTGAATTTTTAACTAAAATCTATTAACATTCAACCAAAAATTGAATTTTTTATTTTAGGTTGAAAAAATTAATTTTCAACCAAATTAAATCGTCAGCCAAATAGTTGAATTTTTAACTGGAAGAGATAAATTCTAAAACAAAACAAAACAGTAGTAACCTCTTAAATTAAAAACAATGAACTTTCAACGAAAAATTGTTGGATTTACATATTTGATACTATTAATAATTCAGGCGAAAAAAAATCAGCAACATAACCTTAAAATTAGTCAAAGTGGCGCCGAGCGCCTACAAGGAAGGGTTTAGTAGCCTATTAAGACATTAGAATAGGATCTTCACCAATATCTTTTAATTTTGAAAAAATAATTTATGAATTTTTTTTCAACAAAAAAAAGGTAAAAAACGTTTTGAAATTATTGTGTTAAAAAAAACTTTAATAAGTCGTTGAAACCTCCTCATAGCAAACTTTCCCGCCCCTAATCCTTGTCCATTATCCTCCCCTTACTTCCCTCCTTGGAAAATAGTACGACGACAGATGGATAGCCGACAGTAGCTATAAGGGTTTCAGCCCAGAGGGCTAACGAAACCCTGATAATGAAAAAAATGGAAAGTTTCTTGAAAACAGAGAAAAAAGAAAAATTCTTTTTAAAAAGAGGTGAAGAGGGAAATGAGAGAAAGCGTGTCAAATGTATATTTAGATGCTTTCCTAGTAAAATAAAATTAAAACATGCATAGTAGGTTGCCCGAAAAAAGCCAATTTATAAAGTATTAAAGAAAAATGATGAAATTTTTTGCCTTTCCAATTTAAAATTATTTAACCAGGAAGAATTTCAAATACATTTATTCAATTTCAAATGCTCCTAATTTAAAATTTGTTTAATATTAACAACTTTGGTCTAGAATTTTTCAATTTCCTTCGCTTGGAAATAGTATTTACTAAAGTAAAAGACTTTTCAATCTAAAATAATTCAACGCTTATTAATGCTTTGAATTTCAAATAAATTTCCAGAATCTTAAAGGGTTCAATTTCAGAATCTGGAAATTTCAAGTCATTCTTAAATTATGGCGGGTTTAACAGTAAAAGCTGTAAAAGGGGTCAAACAATAATGGTTGAATTTCAAACACTCTAGATTTGAAATGATCTAATTTATCATTTTTCGAACTAAAATGATTGAATTTTAAATTTTATGAATACAAAAGGCCTTGGTATCTAAAATATATATGCGCGGCGATGTGTGAAATAGCAGCAGCGTAGCGACAAAGGGCAGTGATAGGTAAATCACGCGCTTCTGGTATCTAATTGGTTCCACGAAGCTGTTAACGTTTGCCACATTCAAGCCTTCAACAATAGTTATTTTGGAATTTTACAGTAATAAGTTTTTAAAATTCAACAATTTAAAATTGAAAGTGTTTAAAATTGTAAGAATTCTAACTTGGAGTACCCGATTGAACAAGTTCTTCTCCTAAGATTATACAAATTTAAAAAAATTTCGACAAGAAAATAAATTCACTGCGATTTTTCGGGTGTTCCCCAATCTCAAATAAATTGCAGCTCATTTCAGCTAACACAAATTAACTCAAACGCATTGTAAAATACATTTTTGAATCAAATTTTAGTTTTTCAACTGAAAAAAGATGAAAAGATAACAAATTTCCAAAATGAATGAAAAGTTTTTTAATATTTGACAAAACGTGAATACAAGGAACTATGCGATGACCGTCGACAAATTAAAATGTTGTAGTTCTTCGAACTGCAATCTTTACAAGTCCTTCAAGATTTTTAATATCAAAGTTGGACAAGGATTATGATTTATGACGAATTTTTTTGGCGAGTCTACAAATTCTTGGCTTTGAAGGAAACAGAGTCGTCCTAACACATTTCACTGCTTGAATTATTCGATGCGAAATATTTCATGTTCAGGATAATATCTTCCTTTTAGCGTCTTTAATATGCCATAAAGTACACATTCACTCAATGCCCAGACAGTTTTACCAAACTAACTGAGAATATGGACATTTGGAATGGCAATACATAGTTGGCTCTCTGACAAACTCATATTTGACAAACGATTTTTAAAACAGAGAAAATAATCCAAATTGATCAGGCCAAGTTATCTTACGTCCTAACAATTGTTATGTTTATATATGATCAGATTTGCAATTTGGCAGGGTTTAAAAAAGCCCTGAAATATATATTTTTACGTAATTTGGAGATTTATGAGAATATGGAAAATGACTAATAATCGTAAGAATTATTTTTGTCTTTGAAAATTCTGCGATCATCCAAAATACAAAAATACAATTAAATTACGATAATGCTTGATTTCTAAAGAAACTTCATGGAACGAACAGACTCGACCCAAAATATTCTCAACTTATGTTAGGTTTCACTATTAAACTTCGGAAGGGAAGCTGCTTCCCTTTCAGAATGCAAATGAGGGTTTCTTGACCCGGATCACGTTCGTGAATTTCAAAATTAAGCATCAGAAGCGACAGCGTTTATTTTTCTCTCAAACCTTTAATCATATCTTTATGAAGTGAAGAGAAATTTTGAAAAATAGGTTTATTGGATTCACGACGGTAAATGGGAATATTTTGAACGTTGAAGAATTTTTCTCTCAGTGTCTAAAAATTAAAAAAATTTGATTAAATAAATATGATATTCAAATTTGGACGAAAAATCGCTTTAACCCGTTTTTTAGATAACTTAAATTCATTTATAAATAACATATTAAAAGAAAGCTCAACCCATTTAAAAATTTTAAATACTGAACAATTATTTTATGTTTGAAGAGTTCCAAATTCAATAATCGTAAATTACTTCAATTACCTCAATTAACTACTACTTCAACATTGATGTTTAAATGTAAACTTCAAAACTCAAGAATTGTAAAAGTTGAAAAGTTTCTACTTAATTGCATTCGTTACTGAAATTTTCAAAATCAAGGAATTTCCAAACAAACAGTTTCACGTATAATAATTTAAAAATAGATGTGTTACAAACTAAAGAATTAAATGTTTAAATATTTTTTCAAGTGGAAAAAGATGACACGTCACGATGAGCCTCAACCACCTTCATCCTAAACTCCTTACTCAAACGCCAGTTGTTTGCAGAATTTAATTTTCTGATGTTGCCTGAATTTTGAAAGCAAAATATTTAAAAATTGATCGAACCCTTTTTTAAGATTGATATTGTGATTTTTTCTAATAAAAAATATTTATCGTATGGACTTTTTTGTACATAAAATATCGATTAAACGAGCATCTATAAAATTTAGTTTCAAATGAAAACTGGGTTATTAAAACCTAAGTTTATTAAATTTTCTTACTCTACAAAAACTCTCAGCAATATTAAATTATCTGATGTTGCTTAGATATTTTGAGCCGACAACGAGAAAAATCGATCGAGCCTTTTTTCTGAAAATTTAATAATTGAATGGGTGCCCGGAGGAAGGGCCTATGGTCACGATTTTTTCAAAAACCAGTTTTTCTTGGAATAAGGGCCAATGTCATGTGGACTAAAAGTTCCCATTGTTTTCAGTTGTAAAGAATGACAACAGAGGTCAGGAAAATCGAATTATCTCTTGAGAAGTGAAGAAAAGTCATTTGCATTATCCCAGTTTTTCAATGCTCCTGCACAATTTGGAAATCGTGACATAGGCCCTTGTTCCAGGTACCCATTCATTTGTTGTTTTTTTTTTAAATACAAGTTTTAGTTATAGCTAAGTTATCAGATGAAAAACAAGTAGTAAAAAATATTCCTATAAAGTTTTATGTCGAATTAAAATTGTGTCTACTATAGAGTTTTTTTTCGCAACAATGGAGCTCGAAACACGTCTATAGAAGACCCAGTTTTCGTTTAACACCAAAATTTCTAGGAATTTTCTTACTACATATTTTATGTGTCACAGTGTACACATAATTAGAATATTTTATACAAACAAAAATCTAAAAAATCAAAATTTGAAGTAAAAAAAGGGTTATTCAATTTTTCAGTTTTCATATTTCCCAAATTATTCGGGCAATATGACAGAATCAAATCCTGCAAAGAACTGACTCACCATGGCGTATCTTACTTTTTTTTTAATTTGAGAACGTTATGAGAATTTTAATTTTAAAAAACTTTAAACGCGAATTATCAAAAAAAAAATGGACAAGATTTTTGTTAAAAAGAGTGATATCTTTCAATCTCATACATATAAGTATTTATTTTTTCCTTTCAGATTCTAAAAATTGTTCTCTATTTTTTTTTTTTAGATTCATTCAGCCCTGTGGAAATACCTTGGAGAAAGACAGTTTTGTTTTGTATAAAAAACGAACATTTATATTTTTTATTAAAACGACACAAGATGCGATAATAGTCAAATAACCAAATTGTTTTTCAAAAAAAGAAATACTCGAAAAAAGTCTTCTGGGGGCCATTCACAAAATACGTTATACGTTGGGGAGGGGGGGGGGGGGGGGGGGGGGGGGGGGGGTCCTGCCAAAGTAAAGACCAATGGAAAAAGTATCACGCAGGGGAGGGGTCAGAATTTTCTGAAAAATGTATCATGTATTTTGTAAACGGCCCCCTGACACTTTCTCCTACCTCACGATATTTTCGAAATTTTTCATTAATATGTATAAAATCCCTTAAAATTTATTTTTTCTCATCAATACAATTTCATGGCATCATAAAAAGGGCATAATTTACCAGTTTCAAACAATTTTACATAATAAATGTTCCTTTTAAAATTTTCTTTGAAATATTTTTTAAATAGTCGATAGTCTCCTTTTTTTTATAATTTACTTCATTATTCTTTCACTAACAGATTAGTAAAACTGTTAAATTCGGTCCTTTTTGTTGTTTGTATTACACCATAAAATTGTATTGTTCAGAAAAAAAAATCTTAAGGGATTTTACACGATGGAGTTTTTGAGTAAATTGACTTGGAACATTTTCAGACAATCCGAATTTATTTTGTCAATTTTGAATTTTTCTTAAGTTTTCCGACGAATTTCGAAAGAGGACAAGACATTATATCCAAATCAAAAATAAGAAGATAAATACCTATATTATATTGAAAAATTTCACGAGTTGAACAAAACGTTTAATCATTTTTTGATAATTAGCATTTTCAATTTTTAAAATTCAAATATTCAAACGTAATAAGAAAAAATTTCGTCAAATCGTTAAGATACGTATTGTCATATACCCTTTGAAAAACAATGTATTAGACTGGCAAACGATTATGTGCCTTAAGCATAGACTGCCTGTCCGATTTGAAATTTTATCTAAATTTCTGTATGTACTGAAATCGTGCCAAAATTTGGAGAATCGTCTACTAGAAACATAAACAATCAAGCATTTTCGACTGGAGAGGATGCAAATTTAAAATTATATCATTAAATCATTTCTGACCATTTAAACTTGCAGCTTTCAAAGGTAGCTAGTTAGTTCAGATATTCAAAAATCACGATAAAACATATATTTTAAATTTAAGAAAAGTGATATAAATTAAAATATAATATTTGGAATAAAATTTGAAAGTAAGGTACTATATAGGGACTGCACTGTTCTGCGAGAAAAAGTGCAATAAAGTTCTGAAGATATTTGGATTAACTCCAGTGATATGATCATAGTTCCGGTTATTGCATTGGCAGCAGTCACACATCTCGAGTTTAGTAAAATATTGTCTGTTTATATCGCGACGGGCATTTTTATCGCTGCCTAAAGTGTAATATTTACAGGTTGCCAGAATCAGAATCAGAAAAAGTAAAATCTTTCGTCTTTTAACTTCATCTTTAAAAATTGCGAGTTCTGAGGTTCATAAAAATATAAATAAGGAGCTGCATTTTCGTATTTATCTTTTCAAATACGTATCAACTTAATGGACAATTTATTTCACAAATAGAAACTCGTAAAAAGTAGCTACTTATTTTGTTCAAGTAAAAGTGAGATTTGGCTACAAAAATCGCACTGATCATAGCATAATACAAATCAATAGAAGGAAATAAGAATTTAGAGAATTTTAAATAAAAATTATTTTAGGCTTGCTGAAAAAAAACTGAAAATTTATTGTTTACAAAAGAAATACTATAACTAGCAACTCTTTTTAAATACTTTAAAAGTTAAGTTACAAATCAAAAATGTTAAATGTGATTTGACATGCTTTAAAATATAAAAAACAATAGAACTGAGAAACCTCGGAAAACAAAATGTATATTAAAGAAGGATTTAACTTTGTTTTGACAGATCAGCAATTTTTCTATTGACTGATTCGCAGATTTTGTTTTGACAGTTTCGTCAATTTTGTACGAATTTGAATCACCTTGAAAATTTTATATTGTTTACAAGGGTGAAGCGATTTTTAATATGTTTTTTCAGTCAGGAACCTGAAAAAATTTGACAAGTTTCCATATAATTCCTCCATGATTCCTCCATTTGGAAGAATCAAATTTAGGAAAGTTTTTTTTAATGAAGCTAAAAAGTCATTGAATTTAAAAATATTTTGTATCACTTTAAAAAACAAATATATGTATAGAAAATTATTAATGTGGAAACGAACCTGATAGTACGGGCCGGTAGAGCTTTGATTATGGTTTTGACCATAATGCTGATGATGTCGAAATCCCGGCGTGCTGCAAGTTGACTGTCCACTCATTAAAGATCCTCGAGGCAACCCTAGACCGAAAAGGTCCGAAATCGACATATCTATTGACAAAAAAAAATGCTTTTTTCTTTAATGTCTTTGACACTAAAGACAGACCTGTAATTCTTCAAGACTAAATTAAACTAAATTTAGGAGAACAAAGGACTGACAACTAAAGTCGAAAAAACGATTCTAAATGCCCTTCAAACTTTTGAAATGTAGCGGGAAATTAAAATCTTTTTAAAATATCCAATTCACAAAAGATGTTGAATTATCTGAAAAAATATAACATTAATATTTGAAATATTTAAATAATTATGTGTAAATATTATTCATTTATGCAAATATGTATACTTTTAGGCATTATTCGAATTAATTCGATTATCTACTAATGGTATAGCAACGGGAATTTGAATTGATAAACAAAAAAAAACAACAAACAATATATTACCTTATGTACAAATTTCAATATCTTCAAAGTTTGAAGATATTTGACTGAGAACGAATGGAATATAAAAATCAGTCAAATTCAAACATTCAAAAATTTGGAACTTAGAATCTGAAGGTTTTGCATCACAACAATGTTGAGTCTTCGGTTTTCCAATTAAAATAAAAACTAGACGTATTCAAATTAGATTTTTTTTTCAATTGAATCATAATTGAAGGGCCACAATGCATACAGGCGTAAGTGCCAAATTTTCGAAAATCGGTCATCAAATCATTATATCTCCTATTTCATAATTAAGTGCTCATTTAGGGCTAATTTAATGACCCATTGGCAAATTTTCGGCGCTTCATTTTTTTTTAAATATGCATGGTGCTGCCAGCTTTACTTCAAGCCAGCAGCGCCACTCAAGGAATAGGTCAAAAATGATTATATCAAATTTCCCTTTTTACAGGAATCTCCGGCTCCAGGAATCAATTTAAACCAGTGTCCTATCTTCATAAAGTAAAAGAGCCGCTAAGGGCAAAAGGTCAAAAACTTAATATTCGATTTTTCTTCCTAACATTAATAAGGGCCTATTTAGGGCTCTCTTTCTATCCAACTATGGATTTTACTACTTAGCCCTTTTTATAAAATATGCAACAGTGCTGACAACTTTACTTCAAGCCAGCAGCGCCACTGGAGGAATCGGTCATAAAATGAGTATATCAAATTCCAGTTTTCAGAGGAATTTCTGGCTCGAGATATCCCTTCGAAACACTGCTCTACCTTCAAAATTCAAAAAAGGCCACGAAGGGCAAAGGTACAAAATATACATTTTTGAATTCTCTTCTCAACATTAATAATGGACTATTTAGGACTCACTACTTTCTATCCAACTATGGACTTTACTACTTAGCCCTTTTTATAAAATGTGCCACAGTGCTCCCAGCTTTACTTAGAGCCAGCAACATCACTGGAGGAATCGGTCAAAAAATGATTATAACGACTCCCTTCACTACGAGACTCAGATTAATCATGATGAGTTTTCTTAACTCGGCAAACAAAATCAGGGCGATCAACACATATGCCATCCCTGTCCTCACGTACTCCTTCGGGCTCATAAAATGGTCTAACACCGACCTTGAAAAGTTAGAATTGTTCGCGTAGAAATCACGAAGCACCGAATGCACCACAGAAATTCAGCGATTGAAAGGATAGTTCTATACGACATTTAGGGGGTAGGGGCGTTGTAGATGTCAAAAAACTGCGTGAGTCACAAGTTATACAGATGCGAGACTATTTTAACAGCAAACGAAATGTTGCACTTTACAGTACCATCTGTCAAGCGAATCTTGAATACACGCCCTTAAATTTGTCCTCAGATGGGGCCTTGAATATCAGGGCAGAAACCAGAGAGGAATTAGAAATACAATGGAGGCAGAAAGCCATCCATGGCGAGCACCCCAACACGTTAGATCAAAATGAAGTGGATAGTGAGGCATCTAATATTTGGCTAAGAAAGGGTGTTCTGTATCCAGAGACGGAAGGATTCGTCATTGCAATACAGGTCGACCGGTGCTGATTATGTGGAGATACCACCGAATCCATCGAGCACATTATTGATGGCTGTCGCGTAGTGGCGCAGAGAGTATATACGACTCTTAAAAGAATGGATGCCCTTCTAAAGATACATTCCGATGCCAGTTTTAGAAAGCGAAGATTACATCTTATATTGGGATGTTACTATCCAAACGGATCATTACATCCGGGCCAATCGACCTGACATCGTGCTGTGAAAAAAAAAGTTGGAAGAGTCTACATACTCTACATCATCGACATTGCTTGTCCGCTTAACTAAATTTGCAGTCAACCTATACAACCAAGATCCACAAGTATAGCGAGTTAAGGCATGAAGTAAAGACCATATGGAGGAATGTGAATCATGCATCCATTCATCCCATTGTGATTTGGGCTACAGGCAATGTGCACACAAGATGCACTGAACATCTTGAACATTTAGGAGTCAGAAGAGTATTGGCAGCAGCTCAGAAGGCGGTTTTATTAAACACCTGTCGCATTGTAAGAAACTTTCTTGATCATCAGGAAGCGAGCGACTAAAAACCCGTGGAGTGGTAGATGCTAGCTCTAAGAAAGCATCCAGAGGTGACTGTTGTCACCTCCAACGCTCGTGGCCGCTCGTAATTGTATACCTACAGCATCATCGCAGAAGGTTTCAACCATCGTATTAAATTATTTGAATTAACTTATAACATTCTAATCTCATCAGTAACTTGACTTAGTTCGTAGCTATAATGTACAACCGGGTTTACCCGAGTAAAAGTTTAATAATAGATTCTTAAACTTGGGACACCACGGGCTCAGATAAGTCCATAATGAGCCCTAATTTAGGCAAGGAGAAAGAACTTCTGGTCGACAATATTACAGGAGCCTTAAATGAATTTGAATTTATTTTATTTTTGGAAAGTTTATTTAAACAAAATTTGTTTTGTTAATTTTGATTATGATATTCCTAGAGTCCTAAATAAGCCTTAGATCCTATGGATTTTCACGAATACAAGCATCTAAAGTTGGATTTAAAAAGTTCAAAATTAGAATAAGTATGAAGCATCTCGTAAACGATAAGAAATAGCTAAAAAGGTTATCATTGTTAGAATTTTCATCAAAGGAATAAGAAAGAAATATAACAATCCGATGATGTAAAAGTAAAGTATAGTAGCCCTTTTTCAATTTTGAAGGTAGGGCAGTGGTTCAAAGGGATATCTCGAGCCGGAAATGAGCCGGAAATTCCTGTAAAAAGGGGAATTTGATATAATCATTTTTTGATCGATTCCTCCAGTGGCGCTGCTGGCTTGAAGTAAAGTTGGCAGCACCGTTGCATATTTTATAAAAAGGGCTAAGTAGTAAAATCCATAGTTGGATAGAAAGTGAGCCCTAAATAGGCCCTTATTAAAGTTAGGAAGAAAAATCGAATATTAAGTTTTTGTCCCTTTGCCTTTCGCGGCCCTTTTTTAATTATGATGGGAGGGGACAGTGGTTTAACGGGATTCCTGGATCATGAAATGAGCCGGAAATTCCTGCAAAAAGAGGAATTTGATATAATTATTTTTGAAGTAAAGCTGGCAGCACCATGCAAATTTAAAAAAAAATGAAGAGCCGAAAATTCGGAATTAAATTAGACCTAAGTGAGCCCTTAATTATGAAATAGGAGACATCGTGATTTGATGACCTGGCGCTGTCAGGTTTACCTAGCTAGATTTTGGTCTATTTCGACCCGAAAGTAGGTCTAGGAAAAAAAGTCATTGCATACGGGCATAAGTGCCACGAGGCTTGCTGGCGTAAGTGCCATGCTTAATAATGTGGTGTCACCGCGGCATCATTGATTTTCAGAGCAGGTATCGATTCTGGTTTTTAAGTTTGTTCGTCATAAATTATCAATTCCTGGAAAGAAATAGTTGCTGCAAAAGCTACTTTGTATGTCTTAAACTTAGAGCGTTCTGCTGCGCGCCGATCTTCGACCAGGGCTTTCTCGCACACGGTTATCTTTTTCAAAGCGCTCTTTCTGCAGTTCAATTGAGCTAACCAATAACACAAGAGAACTTTATTGTTCTTTTTTTAAATTAAAAAAAAAAACAGTTACACAACTTTTAATGCATGAAAATCAGATTTTATGGGGACACGCTGTTCATTTGACAAAGGTTTTCTTGGAGAAGGTTGCGTCTTTCAGGATGTTCGTTTCATGCGTTCATAAAGCCTAACAGTGCCTTGAAACGTTTTTGCATGTCTTGTTTAAAATTATTTGCGTAAAAGTTAGACAGTTTTTTAGTTCTGTAAAATTTGAATTTTGGCACTTACGCCCGTATGCACTGAGCCCCTTCAATTATAAATATAAGATACGATTCAATAGAATTTGAAGCATTTAATTTCGAATGCTTTTGGCTTGGAATATTTTCAAAATTTAAGAATTTTTAAAGTTTATTTGAAAAACTAGCAGTGAACGTGTTTGAACGTGGCTAGGGTGCGTGTCTGTTGAATCTCGCGCTTCGCGCTCGGATATTTCTTCTTTGCATTTGGAATGCATGAGTATTGAGTAAAACTTCATTAAAAAGATCTCTTTTAGATCGCAGTATTTATATGCGTCTTCATGTTCCATATTTTCTACTTAATAAGGTATATTTAAAGATTAAGTTGCTCAAAACTCTGTAGGCTTTGAGGTATACATTATCATCGTGACACTCGCGCTATGCACTTGATTTTTGATAAACATTCGTAAATTTATATTTTCTAAATTACATTAAAATAAAATAACTGCAATCCTTTTTTTATACATTTTTCTCTATCTCGCGTTTTTATGATAAAAATAGGGTTTTTGTTTTCATATTATTTGTTATGGATACAACCAAATATCCTACAAGCCTTCTTTTAAATTTCTGTACAAATCTAGAGTCTTCGCGTAATAATGGAATTTTCGATTTTCTGCATACTACTTTCAATAAATAAAAACAAAATTACGAGTCCTATTGAAAAATCGCTAAAAGAAATTTTGTAGGATTTTTCAAAAACTATAATTTCACTTAAATACTTTTTTTCATATTTTGCGACGTTTGGTTAAAAATTTAATTATTGCAGCGTCAAATTTCGACAATTCCAAGACTTTTATAATCATATATGATGGGAATGTAATAAATTATAATAAATTTGTATCTATTTCTGTGTGAACCTTTTGTCGTAAGTTTTATGATTAAAACCAAAACTAGGGCGTCCTATAAAAAAGTGATTCATAACAAATTTGTAGATCTTTTTCGGGTAAACAATTTTTGTTAGATCATTTTTTTTCGTAACTTGTGTCGTTTTTGCAAACATGTTATTTTTTATTTTCAATATTATTTTTCACGAATAAAACAAAAACACCGCGTCCTATCAAGAAGTGATTATTAACAAAATTGTAGATCTTTTTTAGGATCACAATTTTTGTTCATTCACCTTTTTGCGTATCTTGCAAAGTTTGGCCACCAAATGGAATTTTTGATTTTTGGTTCTTTTTTGTGCAATCAGAATTTCAATTTTCGATTATTCAAAAAAATCCAAGAAGTGGTTATGAGCATCATCTAGTGCTTTCAAAAAGCAAAGTTTTCTTGTAAATGGTGTAACTCTCATGATTTTCTTTTTATCGAATAGTCATCAAGATAAATTTTTTGGCTTTTTGAGTATTACAAATAGCCGTACATAAAATTTTTAAATCTAAAAAAAATGGTCCTAACAATTTTGAAAATGCTCAACTGTTTGAATTTTTATCCAAAATGGCTGGTTAACGAACTCGTTCTCTCTTTTAGGACCTTAAAAAAGTGTGCTGAAGATCGATTTGGTCCGTTCATTTTTACGAGAGTTATCGTGCTTACGGACGGGCGAAATTAAAATGAATTGATCTCATATAATTTCTCAGTAAAAACGTTTAAAATTGGGTTAGTTCGAAATTTGAAATTGTTTACATAGACATTATACAAATTTAAAAATATTATACTAAAATTTGGAAAATTGGACAATTTCATTAGAAAGGTATTTAAATCATGTTATTTCTAGTTCAAAGCGTTGAAAATTGAACCATTTATTTTGAATTTAAAAATTGAATAATTTCAGATTCAACTTTTCAAAATATGAACACTTTATAGCGTTAAAAATGAAGTATTTTCAGATTTCAATTTAGAAAATTTGATTATTTAAAATGCAAAGGAATGGAAAATTTATTATTTCTGATTAAAAGGGTTCATCAAGATTTAATAATTTAAAGGAAGTGTCTACACTAAGGCGTATTGAAAAAAATTTTTTTGCATGAAGTTCTAATAGCAATGAAAACGTTCTTTTGAGAGTAAAAAACACCCCCCGAAAATTTCATAAAACAAAATTCCTCCAGTCTCCGCACCGTAGATTTAGCTAAAAATCTCAAAAAAAGAAGCACTTCTTCAAATTTAAACAGCAAGAAATTTTTTTTTGAGATTTAAATCACCAATAAAAATAGTTCAAAGCAAGCAGAATTATACATATATAGCGATACTTCAGTTAAAATATTTTTTATTTGTTTTAAAGAATTGAAAAAAGTAGACTTTTCGCTATTTTCTCAGAGTCACGGTAAATTTCTCGACTACTTGACCATATAATGTATGATATATTAATGGTAATGTATTTGCAATATTTTGCTACAATAATATATAAGGAGTTTTGATATTAAAATAATTTTTATTGACTTTGAATTACAAGAAAATAGTGAAATAATATATATTGCTCTTCATACGACAATAAAATTAATTTTCAGTATATAAATTATCAGAAAATACAGTTCAAATCAAGCAAGTTTGAACCTACATAAGAAAAACATAATTTTAGTTAACTAATTTTAATTAAATAATTTTTTTGCTATGTAGGTACAAATCCACTTGCGTCGAACTATTTTTTCTGATAATTTATTTACCGAAAATTAATTTTATTGTCAAATAAAGAGCAATATATCACTTTTAAATATTTTCTTGTAATTCAAAGTCAATAAAAATTATTCTGACGTCAACATTCCTTATATATTATTGCAACATATTGCAAATACATTCCCAATCATGTATATCACACATTATATGGTCAAATAGTCGAGAAATTTAAACTTCAAAGTAAATTAGAGAGGGTAAAAAATATTTTAATGGAATTATCCGAGGGGCTATTCACTCTGAAGTCTGCACTTTTCGTGCACTTTTAACCAAATCAAGTAAAACTATGAAAAGCATGCACTCGTAACGTTGTAGTCGTTGTAGTAATGACGAAGTCAGCATGAAGTCGCAAGAATAAGGAAAGAATTATCATACAACGTAGTGAGTCAGCAAATATGAGCGTAGCGTCGTGCCGAGTCAGTACGAAGTCAGTGCCGAGTCATTACGAAGTCAGTGCCGAGTCATTACGAAGTCAGTGCCGAGTCATTACGAAGGCAGTGCCGAGTCATTACGAAGTCAGTGCCGAGTCATTACGAAGTCAGTGCCGAGTCCTTGCGAAGTCAGTGCCGAGTCAGAACGAAGTCATCGAGATCCAGTGGTATACAAATAATCGAAAAGGACGTCACGCTGCAATGTACAGTACGCGCCGAGTCAAACGAAGTCAGAACGAAGTAGTCAGTTATCGCTTGAATTCATGAAAGTCAACAATTAAAGAATTCAAAAACTAGAGTCAAACAAAGTCACGAAAGTACGTTTGAAGTTGCATGCCATTGTTTAAAATTCTTCAGTGGACTTCCCTCGGAATTATCGCTATACAGGTATAAATCGGCTTGCTTTGAACTATTTTTATTCATAATTTAAATCTCAAACAAAAATGTCTTGCTGTTCAAATTTGAAGAAGTCTATAAGTACCGAAAAAATCTGGATATTTGTATAGAAATTAAAAATTTGACACTTATGAATTTCAATCATTTTCAAAGCAAGGCTTATAATGAAAAATAATAATTTAAAACTAAGATTGGTAAGACAAATTTGTCCACAATAAAAAAAAGTTAACCGCTATTTTCAACGTTAAAATGTAATTATAAAAAAAATATGAAAATAAAAAGTAATTTTAAATGGGAAAAATTAAAAATGAAAACATGTTTGCTTCAGAACGTTCAAATTGAAACATATCCGAACCTCATTTAAAAACTGGAAAAAAGTTTAGTCGCCAACAATTTTGATGTTAAACTTTTGTACACCCATATACTTAAAAATTTATATTTTCAGTAAATTTAAATCGTTTAAGAATTAACAATTTTCAAATGGTTAATTATCCAATTACTATAGTATCAAACGTCAGTATCACTTTATTTGATTATTTAAACAAAATATAATAACGAAATAACAATATATTTTTGTTTCACTCTAAAAAGTAGAATGTATTTTTTACATAAAAACAATAATAAATAACAAAAAATAAAGCAATATACAAAAATATTCCAAATTTAAATAAAACGTATATTTGTACGTATTACTGCAAATGAGTAAAAACTGTTTACGTATATTACTGAGTCTCTATTACTGTGGATCTTAGTTTTACATATGCAAACGTATGTAACAAAAGTAAAAAAATTATTAAACTGGGGTTTCCACAAACTTATTATTTAAAAAAATTACGAGGTAATAGAATATTTACTTTATGCTCAATTTATATCTTGACATAAAATACCAGAGATGTAAACCTATTTCTGCGCCCCTATTACTGCGGATCTATGAGTTTCATATTAAAAAATGAAGTTTTTATGTGAAAAATTGTTAACAATTATTAAACTTGCTAAACTTATCTTCAATCACAGACTAAAGTCATAAATATTAATCGAAAGTATATTACCAATCACGATTATGACACCGCCTGTTTATCGGTAATTGCATAAGATATTTTAATGATAATGATATGAAAGTTAAACATTTTTTTATTAAATATATTGATAACTATTGGTATTTTCGATCAAATATGCCAGGATGAAGTCATTTTCATGGATATTTTATTTTTTATGAAGATATTTCACAAAGAAGTGCGAATTCCATTTTTTTACATGGTGCAACATGTTTAAAGTTGAAATAAAAATATTGTAAAAATCTTAATATTTTTCCAGTTGAAATATTTTTTGTAAAGCATATAGGTGATAGCCAAAAAGTTGATCAGTTTCGACAGAACATGTGACAATGATAAAAAAAATTAACAAATATTTATAAAATTTAAATTGAGAACAGATGAAAATATGGAAAATATTACTATTTTCACGACTTTTTTGAACCTTACTCCAGCGTTTCAAAACACCCTTTCATTTTACAGTATGATAAATTAATATGGAGGCCTTACCGAATATTTAAAATAATATAACGGCTAATGTTGCAGCTGAGCAACATTCACTATTTTCGATTTTTCTAATTTTTAGCTAACAGACTTAGAATTGCACAAAATCAATGCTTCATTAGATCAAAGTGAAGTGTTTTGCATCTCATAAGGTGGTTTTGAGCGACTTCATACTCAATCGAAAGCGAGAAATACATAAAAATTTAACAAAATTTTGTGTACAAAAATCGATCAGAAAACGACCATACATTGTTTCTGAATTTTTATTTAACGGGATCAAGGTTTGGTCCACAAAGGCTTAAGCAGTTATTCGGAATTTGGAATCAAAGTTGATAAGTTGAGTTTTAAATATAATAAAATCTTCGAAAATATAAAACAGAGTACCTTTTTTTACAGTGAAAAAAAAAAATTTTTCACGAAACATAGTAGAAATTGCAAATCTTGTGGAAATAAAAAGTGTCTGTGCAAACTTTCTCATACGCTCTAAAATTTGACTTTATTGTAAAAAAAAATGTTTTTTTTGTGGTGATTGGTGATTTTATTACAGTGAAAAAAAGAAGCTCGGCGTGGCGATGCAGCAGTCGATTTTAAATTTCTGGGTTTTCCCGGTCAAGTTTCTCAATTTTCCCGGTCAACTAAAAGTAATATATTCATATTTGCCGGAAAGCACAAAGATTTTTTTTAATTCTTGAAAATCATTCTAAACACCCTGTAATACAACAGAGCAAATAACAAGACGCCCCCCCCCCCAAGTTGCCATTACCCGAGAAAGAAAATCCCTAATTTTTTTTTAAATCCCATTTAATTAACATAAAGAAATTTTGAATTTTCGGAAAATTTAACTCATGTTCTAGGGTTTCATCGAAACGTGCCAATCTTTTCAGGGATTTAAAATGAGTGACTACGAAATAAAACCATACTAATAACTTTTATTCCCAACCCACTCCCACCCTCCCCGCAGAGCACCAAATATTTCTATTTTCCTGATAAATATTATTTCGTTCATTTGAATGTTCGGAACTTCAAGCACATTTAAAATGTATGAATTCAAACATGAAGCATTTCAAATTATACAACTAGTTATTTTTTAAATACACTTATAGAGAAAGAATTAATTTTTATGAAGATATTAGCAAAATTGGGCAAAAATGAACTGAATCCCATGTATTTGGGTCCTTGTTTTCCGCTAAGCACTCAACGAAGTGAAGTTAGCAACTTTCGTTTGAAAATGGAAGCATTTTTAAATTAGGATCATCACACTAAGAATTTGAAAATGATTAATTCTCAAACTACGCATTATGCTTTTTAAAATTCACTAATTTTATCAATTATCAACCTGGCATACACTAAAAAACACTCACATTGACATAATGGAAAAAGGCGCGCAACAAAAAACACGTGAATATCGAGTGAAAACAGGAGCTTCAATGTGTAAAGAATAAATGAATGGTAAATTATTAAATGTAATAAATAATAATAATAATAATAATAATATTTCATTTCGATGTTCAAGGCTCCATTAAAATGTTAATATATAAATAAATTAATCTTGTACAAAATTTTTTCCAAATTAATGACTTTTTCTAACTAAATAATAAATTTTGTAAAATAATATCAGTAGATAAGTTGAGAAAAGAACTTTTGTGAAACGAAAACCTGAGCTACCCCACTACGTTTATTGTCAATAAAATATTCAATAGGAGCGCCATTGAATCTGGGTCGTATGAATAATTTCCAGTTCTTATTTTGTATCAAAGTGTGAAACCCAATTCAAAAAATTTAAATTCTTGAAAAAATCGAAGATTAACTGATTTATTAAATAATTAGGCTGTATCTAGTCTTTCCGAAAAAAGAGGGAGTAGGAAAAGGGGATTGACTAGTCGTCTCGCAAATTTGGGACGACTAGCGAAGCTTATGAAACATATTTGACTACTCATCGCGAATTTCGGGACGAGACATTTCGAAATAATTAATTAAAGCCATTCTCTCTCAATGATGAAATCGTGAATTTCCGTAACTTCAAAGCAGAAGAAACTTCAATAAATTCAAATCGAAAGCAATAGCTTATTGCAAATTTGATATTTATAAACACATGGAATTGCAACAATCTGAATTTGAAATAAGAATATTTATAATTCCAAACATCTAAAAATACACTTAAAATTTGTTTTTAAATGTTCTGTTTTAAATCGAGGCCTTTAAACGCCAAACAATTATAAGCGTGTGTAATAAAACATTTAAAATTAATAACCGTGTTAAATTATATAAAATTCCACATGCAAGTTTGGAGGCAACTTGTCAAATATGAATTCTAAATAAAAAATGTAATAATTTTAACAAATTCAAAAATTGACTTGAAACTCTGTGATGGCAATGAATTTGTTTTCAGTTTTCATCCGTGAAAGTTGGTAATCCTGGTCACAGTTTAAATTTGTAAACGACCTGTTCCATGCTTGTGAGTCTCTCGCTTCATGAATGTTTTCAAGTCTTCAATTTTTAATGTTGTCTGTCTTTAATCTTCTTTTTAATTCAAAATAAAATTTAGTCCATTTCAAAATTTAATTTCATATACTTTTAGCAGATAAAGTAAGACTTTTATATTTTATCAACTTTTAAAGTATCCAATTTTCATACAGAGAAGAAGAGAATTGGAACATTTAGAGTGGAAAACGCCGTTAAAACATTTAAAGCATTTATGAATGAAACCGTATAAAATAAATTTAAAAATAGTTCAATGAAAGTTTTTAAAGTTTCAAAATGTACAATATACAATTTTAGTTAGTTTTTCCATTTTAAATTATTCATTTTTAAAATAAAATTATAAAATTTGGAATATTCTATTCAAAGTAAACCTTGTAGATTTGAACTAAATTATTTTTAATTATTTTTAGTTGCAAGAAATTAAGAAAATTATAAACAAGGGGCCAGGAAAAATGAAAAACAGGGAGAACAAATTTTCAGTATAGTTTAATTTCTAGAAAATAGGGGAGTTTTTTGTGAAAAAATGAGATATGCTTTTAACGGAATAAACAGTCAATAAATTTTCCAATGAATGAAATAACATTTTACACGCGAAGAGTATTTCTATAAATTTCTGAAAAAAAAACATTATAAATATGTTTAATCCTTATTGATAGTTAAAGGCTATCTAAAATTAAATAAGTCACTAAGTCGAACAAAACTCCAAAGATTGAATCTTTATATTTTTATAGTTTTAAAGCTGTGTGACACTAAAACAACTTTTTTTTAACATTCAACCTTAAAAATATTTCAGCGTTCTTATATAATTATTGTAGTTAATTAGTCAATGTTTTTTGACAAATTTGACGATTTTTCTTCATTAAATTCTTCAGCACTTTGGAAATCTGGACTAATACGTATATTATACATATTATGGCACAGTTTTCTGTTTATAATTCTTGAAAAATTAATTGGTATTTCAATTAAAAGGGGAAAAAGAGAGAAATTTTTTTTTAAAAGGGATTATAGGGAATTTTGAGAATAAAAGGGTACATAGAGAAAATAGAAAATAGGGGAATTAAATTCACTATCAAATTTAGTTATTCTCGGTCTAAAAAAAATTCCCACTCATTTTTTGGTTGCAACAATCCAGTGGGCATCCTGAATATAAAATCTCAATGGAACATTGTAAGGTCGAAACTTTCAGGGGCCTCCTTAAAAAAATAAACGGTCTCTGAGATAAAAAATGTTGGATTTGAAATACCTTGTGATAGGTCTTATATGCAAATTTTAATTTCAATTATCATCTGTGCAGCCCTTTTGAAAGTAGCATTACAGAACTAGATATCAAAAAAATTTTTCTAAATGGATTTGTTGCACAAAAAATCTTAAAAAATCAAATACACGTTGTGATAAAAAATGTGTTTGAATGATAATTTCCTAATACAGTAATAAAAAGAAACGAAGTTAAAATTTTAGTCAAACATTTTTGTAATTTACTCGGAATTGATTACATTTTTTAGATCAAAAGTTTTTACCCTCATTCAGACATCTAATATCTCGAGAGTGAGTTTTTATTTTTTATTTAAACTGAATTTTAATTTTTTTTATCACAATCCGCATCCGAACCTGTTAAAATCTATGTCCAGCATAACTTTGAGATTGTCAACTGACAATAGATACATTTTTAACCAAACAAAGAAGTGTTCAACTAAATTAATGAATATTGAACCAAAATATAATTTTTTTAAGAAGTACCAAAAAGATGAGTTTGTCTCCAAGAATTTTCAAATAAATGAGATAAATTTTCAACCTAAAACGGTGGAGTTAAATTTTCAGTTAAAAAATGAATTTTTAACAAAAAAAATGTTTTTTCATTTTAAAGAATGAGTTTTCAACAGAGCTTTCTACCAAAAAAGTTAATCTTTTAATCAAATACATGACTTTTCAACAAAATAATTAAACTTTTAATCAACGAAAGGAATTTCCAAATAAAATGATTATACTTCAACCTAAAAATTAATTTTAAACCAAATATAGTTGCATTTTGGATCAAAATTTCTAAATAAAGAAATGAATTTTCGACCAAAAAGATGAATTTTTAAATATAAAGATTTTAATTTTTAACTAAAAATAGTTGAAATCAACCAAAAAAGACGGATTTTCAACAAAATAGTTGAATCCTCAACAAGAACAGATTAATTTTCAACCAAACTGTTCCACTTTTAGGGAAAAGTATTAAAATTGTAAGTCGATAAATAACAGAAAACCTTTTTGCAAGAAATTAATTACACAGGCCCACAAAACAACAAAAGTGTCTGTGCAATTGACCAGACCTATATATTCTTATGTATTTTTCGACGCTGAATCCGAATTTGTAATAAAAAAGTAGGATCCAGCTACTTTTTTATGAAGTTTTGCTCGAAAAACCTCATTTTTTACGGTTTTTTCATGGTTTTTTTAAAATAAAAAAAATAAAGAAAAATTTTATTTTTTTGACTTCAGAATCGAATTCTACGGGAAAAAATACATCGAAAACCATGTTTTGATTTTTTTT
>NC_046664.1:65534959-65552611 GCF_010883055.1 Belonocnema kinseyi
GTTTTTCGATCAAAACCCCATAAAAAAGTAGCTGGACCCTACTTTTTTATTGCAAATTCGGATTCAGCGTCGAAAAATACATAAGAATATATAGGTCTGGTCCATTGCACAGACACTTTTGTTTTTTTTTTGTGGGCCTGTGTTATCTTTGAATCATGTAATAAGTAGGATAAGGGCATTTTTGTGCCTAATAAAGGAAAATTCAGAGATGCGTTTTATTACACACTAGCAGTAAATCCGTGCGCGAAAATCGCGCGTTCACGTCTCTGAATATTTATTTTCAAACACAAAAAATAAGTAAATTTAAAAATCCATGAATAAAGCAATTTTTAATATGATGTTTTAAATATTTTTGAAACAATAATTAATAATTTTGAATTGCAAACGTCGGAAAGTAAAAAAATACCCGAACAATTTTGGACAAGTTAATTAGAAAAAGGAGTTAATTGTATCATTTTTAAGCTTAAGTGCTAAAAATTAAACAATTATATTTTGAATTGAAGAATCACGAAAGTATTATGATTTTAGATTCCAATTTCGAAAATAGGACAATGTAAAAACGCTAAAAATTGAATATTTTAACGTCAGAATTTTGGAAATTGGGTCAGTTCAAATTCAGAGGAATTGAAATTGTATCTTTATTATTAGAAGCGTTCAAAGTTTAATAAATAAAGATTGAAAACTTTTAAATTTAAAGCGATTAAAATTTGACAATTTATTATTGAAACTATGTTGAATCTTTCAGTCAAAGCTTCGGAATTTCTAGAATTTTAAATGGTTATGACATAATAAAATTATAAGTTAACATTAAAGCTGAATAGACACATCTTTTTAAAATGAACAAATGAATTGAATTATTGTTCCAAAAATTTTAAATATATAGTCATTTTAAAAGGGAAACTTTAAAAATGAACAAAATTCGACTCTGTAACGTTAAAACTTAAACGAATGCGAACTTAAATTAAAAATGAAAAAAATTATGATCACAAAAAATTGTAATATTAAAACTTTTATATACTCAAACTGTTTAAAATTTTAATTATTTAAAGTAAATTTAAATAGCTTAAAAACTAATCGTTTTTAAATTCCTGATTGTCCTTTCCAAAATTCAACCCATTCAATTTTAATTGCAAAATTAAAACTTATGAAATGGAAAAATTGAAAATGTAGCGCTCATCATGAAAATTCAGAACTCTGAAATTGTAACCACTTAAAATTACCAAAATTCTCCACTTCCTGATGTATCAATTTAAGGTAGTTTAATTTTTATCGTTTTTTTTTTTTATTTAAATCAATTTTAGAGATTTTAATTTCAATTTTCCTCTCGAATTATTATTCATTCTAGAAATTATAGAATAATGTATTATTCAATTTGGAAGAATTAATTTTATTAAATCTTCAACTAAAAAAAGTGCAACCAAAATGTTTAATTTTTATCCCGAAAAGGCGAACTTTTTACAAAATAATTGAATTTTCAACAAAAAAGTTCACTTTATAAATCCAACAAGACAATATTCAAATAAAATAGTTGAATTGACAACCAAAAATAATAACTTTCTTGTATTCAACAAAATAATAAAATTCGATGTTCATTCCCTAACTTTATAAAAACTTAGTGATATTTTATGGTGAAGGGGCGGCGGCGGTTTAAGAACAAATATCTTCTGGTATCTTACATGGAGGGCGGGGGGGGGGGGGGGGCAAATCTTATAAAAAATCCTTGCGGAATTCATGAATGTCCCCTGAACTTCAAATTCCCTCACTCTTTCACGTTTTCCTCCACATTCTCTGCCCTGTATCAAACTGGAATGACGTTTTCAGGTCTTCCAGGTCTTGTTGCAACCCTTAATCAGCCCCAACTATATACAGGCTAAAAATAATTTAGTGTTGTTACTCACCATCCATGCTGGAGTTCTTGGATGATAAAGCGCAAGAATTGTCGTAATTTGAATGATACGATGGGGAAGGTGGTGGCAAATCCAAAAGCAGGTTGCTGATGGACTGGAGCTGATGTAATTGCTCACGTTCTCGAGTTTGCAGCTGCAATTTCTCTCTGTGAATTTGCTCTCGCTCACGTTGCTGAAACTGCAATTGTTCTCTGTCGCGATTGGGATGTGGCACCTGCAGCTGTTCGCGTTCCCGATTCGCCTGCAGAAGAGATAACGGGTCTCGCTGCTGTTGCTGCAGTTTCAATTGCTCTCGTTGGGAGATCTGCAGTTGCTCGCGATCCGGCTGATGCAGCGGATCTCGTTCGCGATGCGGGAGCTGCAGTTGTTCGCGGTTATCACGAGGTTGCAGCTGCAGATTTGGCGAGTCATTTCGGTCTAATGCGTCTACTCCGGTTCCTCCTTCGGATTCGTACGATGAGGCCAACTAGAAATTCATAATTAAGGAGGTATCAGCAAAAAGGCTTAAGACTTGAGATTTTCAGATTCCGCCCATTAAGATTTAAATTCAAATTTAGGGCATTCGAATTTAAATACACAATTTTAAAACATTAAAGTACAGTGTTTAAAACGTAACAATCTTAAATTGAACAATTACAATTTTCAAAATCAACTCTTTCCTAAATAATATGAATTTTGACGATACATCATTGAAAAGAACAAAAACTATTATCATCCCCTGTGAAATGAAAAGATTTCATTATGTAAGAAGTATATAATAAGAATTTCAGAGGTAATACAACTAAAATAGTTGTATTAAGATTGTCATATTCGGTTCGAGTCACCAAATATTTGAGGATAAATATTTATATTAAAGGTCAAGCATTGACGGTCCGGCAAATTTTACCGTATTTAAAGTTTCCAGTACGCCAAATTTTTGTGTCAATGAGAAACTTTCTGTTCCTATAATAGTTTTTGCGATTTTGGAAAAATAGTAAAATATTTTTTTTATCACTCTTCTTTAACCAGATACCAGACTGGAAAATTAAAAAAAGGCTAAAATACCGCACTACAAAATTAAAATACGGAAAATGGACAAGATTACAATATCCATGGCGACAAAGTTTTAATGTGGATTCCTATAGGATTGTTGGCGACAAACATGAATCTGAAAGTTTTAAATCGATATCTCGAATAGGTTTGGATTTATCGATTTTTTAAACTTATTTTAATGTACATAATTTCCTAATTTCATTCCGATATGCGATTTCTGTACAAGTAAAAGGAGTTTTAATGTGGATTACTATAAGGGAAAAGGGACAGGGGTGTAATCTTACATTATTTCTGTGACCGAGATATCGATTTAATAATTGAATGGGTGCCCGGAGGAAGGGCCTATGGTCACGATTTTTCCAAAAACCAGTTTTTCTTGGAATAAGGGCCAATGTCATGTGGACTAAGAGTTCCCATTGTTTTCAGTTGTAAAGAATGACAACAGAGGTCAGGAACATCGAATTATCTGTTGAGGAGTGAAGAAAAGTCATTTACATTATCCCAGTGTTTCAGAATCCTGCACAATTTGGAAATCGTGACATAGGCCCTTGTTCCGGGCACCCATTCAATTGCAGATACGTATTTCTCGCAAAAAATCCCATCGAAATTCATATTCAGAAATTATTCTTTTACAAAAAAGTCAATAATTTTTAAATAAAAAATCGATGTACCGGAAACTATTCGAGATATCGATTTAAAACTTTCAGATTCGCGTTCCTCGCGAAAAATCCTATGGGAATCCACAATAAAACTTTGTCGCCACGAATATCGTACAGGCAAATGTGATCAGTCACTAACACACGTATTTTTTTTAGGGTGACTTTTAAAAGGGGTTCGATTTGTGAAAGGTAACTCTTCTACAAGTATTTTTTTAAAGGGAGATCTGGAAATGGTTTCGAGATGTCACCAATCCTTCTTTGACAAAATACAGGAGTACAAAATTAAAATACGGCAAAAAATGAAGTATCTGTACACACAATGTGCATTAAAATAAACTAATTTATAGAAAGAATATTTGTCATTGTTAATATTTTTTTCAGGGTTTCTACTCAAATCCTGGAAAAGAATTCCCTTACAATTCGAAAACTTTTCCAGTTATCTCAAGTTTTTTCCAAGTATAACTGTTATAGTAAAGAGCCATTAAAATATTTCGCATTTTGTAGAACAATCGACTCGGAATATGTATACACTTTCGCGAGTTTATTATACATTTTTTCTTCAGTTTCTAGGGATTCAATTAATATGTGTAATTTAGCAAGCTTTTGAAATGTATATTACATGATATTCATAATAATACATCACTATCAATTAATTGAATAATTAAATAATACTAAAAACATAATTAAGAATTTCTTGAATTTGTCACTAAAGTCCATGAATTTGAATACCTATTCACAAATTTTCATTTGATTTTTTGATGCATTAAATTCAGTCTATAATTAAGTAAAATTAATGTGGATATTATAATAAGTTTAACTTAACCACTTCAAATTCCTAACTTTTCTAGTAAAAATATTGTATTTTCAACTCAAATGATGAATCTATCTGAATAGTTGTACTTTCATCAAAAAATATTAATTTTCAACCAAGATGATTGGCGCTCGATTGTACAATTATCTCGCGCTTAATTATGTAGTTACCTGGCACTACTACGCGCTCGGTCTTTATATTTTCGCATGCTCAAAACTTTTAAAATAAGGACTCAAAACATCCTCCACTTTAATTTTGTGATTGTGAATTCTCTTTTGTTAAATGAGCTTAGCTGGAGAGTTTGAGCGCACCTACGGCACGCGACTGATGGCTATCGCATTCCACGCTCGGTCTTTGCATTTCTCCCGCATTCATGAACAGACCTTTTAAAATCAAAGGTCAACGGACCGACAACTGTAATTTTGGATGAGTGTGAAATCTCTTTTGTTAAAGCTCTTTCGGCTTAAACGAACACGTTTTCATCACGTATCTCGTGCTACGCACTCGATTTTGTCCAAAATGTCAACTTTTCTACATTATACACAATATAATACATTTTGCATGTAACTCTGCCTGGGATTGCTTATTTAAATATTGCAAAATATAGCGCAAATTGTAATTATCATGATTATTTTAACATTTGTTCCTTATTTTGCTTTAAATTGTATTCTAAACTGCGCTGAAACATCTATCATTTCAATAAATTTATATCATTACAATTCATATAATGCATAAAAATTGAATCATACTAATTCTTATTTCCTTTTTAAAATATTTTTAAAATATTTTTAATCTTGTTTTTTACGATTAAAGAAAAACTACTGCGCATCTGCATAGGGTCTAATACAGGAACCTATAGTATCGTATTTCCTCTTTCGTCTTTTCTGTCCTTTTTCCAAAAATTTAATTTTTTTATTTTTAACCTTATTTTTTACGATTGAAAGAAAATCTACTCGTCCTATCTAAAAAGTATTAATAGTAAATTTATAGACCTTTTTAAGCGAACAACTTTTGTCTGTTATTTTTTTCAAAATAATGTAATATTTTTATTTTGAAAGTTATTTTTTACGACTAAAGCAAAAAATACGTGTCCTATCAAAAATTATAGCTCTTTTTGGGATAAACAAGTTTTGTCTCATTTTTTTCGTAGCTTGTGTCGTTAGTCCAAAAAATTTTATTATTTTATTTTTACTGTTGTTTTTTATGACTTAAACAAAAACTACGCATCCTATCGAAAAGTTATTCATTAAAAATTTGTAGGTCTCTCCAGGGCGCCCAATTTTAGCTGATTCCTTATTTTCATATCTTGCATAGGTTGACCAAAAAATGTAATTGTTGGATTTTTCATTATTTTTGGCACGATCAAATTTTAAATTTTCAACTTTTCATATCATGCGTTTTAGTTTTTTTTTTTATTTTGAAAATGCTCTAACTGTGATAATTTTCTTTTTATAGAAAAAAGTCATAGGGATAAATTGTTTGAGTTTCTGTCTACTATGAATAACCATTTATAGAATTTTGAAATCTTGAAAAATGTGGTTTCAACCATTTTTGCTTCGATCAAATTTTGAATTTTCAACTTTTCCACCATATTGAAAAAGTTGTTATGATCATCTTATAGGGCTTTCAAAAAGCAACGTTTTTCTTCTCTAGATTTTTTTTTCATATTATGCGTTGTTTAGCTTAAAATGTTCATTTTATTTTATTATTATTTTTTTATTTTGAAAATGCTCTAATTCTGATAATTTTTTTTAATAAAAAAAAGTCATAGGAATACTTGTTAGAGTTTCTGAGTACTATGAATAACCGTTCATAAAATTTTGAAATCTTAAAAAATTGAGGTTTCAAAAATTTTGAAAATGCGCTCACATTTTAAATTTTGATGCAAAATAGCTGGCTTACGTACTTGTTCTTTTTATTTAGGCCTTAAAAAAGTGTGTTAAAGCAGAATCCAATCTGATCAATTTCTAGAAAGTTATCGTGCCTACAGAATACAGACAAATAAACACCTTCGTAAGAATCTTTTTTTCCGACTCAGTGGGCCTCAAAACGTGGAGATTTGATGAAAACCGACAAAGTGAAATGTTACATAAAACCAATGTCTTCTCATTAAGATGAGAATGTAAAAAATTAATTTCCAATCATAAACATGAATTTTCAAACATAAACATGAATTTTTAATCAATAACATTTACTTTCTACAAAGAACGAATTTTAAACAAAATACAAGCACTTTCATCCATATAATGGAATTTTCGACTAAAAACTATCAGTTTTCAACAAAAAATGAAATAGTTAACATTTAAGTTTAAAAAATTAATTTTCAATTAAAAGAGGTGAATTGACAACCAAAAAATGAATACTTAAATTTTCAGTTAAAGAAATTAATTTTGAACCAAAGACATGAATTTTTAACTAAAATGACGGAATATTGAAATGGAATTAATAAATTTTCAGACTTAACAAAATGTAAAAAACTAATTCAAAGAAAAAATTTAAAAAAAGAGTTAAATTCAATAATATGAATAAATAAAATATGATGAAGAATCATTGCTATTCAAATTTATGGACTATATAAAGATAGCAAATGAACTTAAAAAACAAAAAAAAAAATTCTAAGTGTTTTTGTTATTGTTTTCCTTTTTTTAATTTTCTAATATTGTCTTTTAATGTGCTTATACCTTTCGTATCTAAAAAGTTATTTTTAGTGTATAATTTAATCTAAACCCACTCCCATAGCTAGAATCAGTCTAATTCTGTAACGTAATTCTCGGAATTATAGGACTCACTTCATTGATTAAGTTTACTATTTAATATGAATACACAGTTCAAAAAGGGCTCAATAAAATTTTCTCCGAAAACTGAAATACAACGAGCTAATATTAAAGATTTAAATTAGAAATATTTTTCGCATTATTGTTTGAACAAAGCCTTTAAAATAATTTAAATAAAAAAATTTAATTGCAAAACCCCAACATAAATTTAAAGACACGCATTCGTTTAAAAATTATCTAAAACTTTAAAGTATAAAACTTGCTTCAAGTTTTATTACCATAAGACACTTTATTTACGAAAGGAAGAGTGAACAACTAAAAGTTCAAAAGCACAGCAAATATTTGAAGCTCAAACTTCTTGGAAATTGAAGCTTCAAGTTCGAAAGGGCCTTATTGATAAAGCTGTTTACGATATATTTCTGGGAAATTCGATAATTTGTTCTCATATGTCGGATAAATTTGTTTTTCATAGTAATTTTCGCAACACGTGTAGATACTCAATTTTCATCAACGATATAAGCAGATTTTCCCTCTCTAGAAAAGGGAAAGTGAGCTCTGATTTCCGTGAATTCTAATTAGTGGAAATTACCATAAGTTTCAATAACTTTTATTGTGCTCAGACAAAAAGAAGTTGTAAAATTAAGATGCGAATCTTCGAAATTGTTTAGGTTTTTATTTTAGAATCCATAGACGTTTAATTAGAGATTCAAATTTAGAATAGGAAATAACTTATAAATTCAAAAGCAATTATTAAATTAAAAGGTCAGGCGTGAAGCTTTGTAAATTAAATTTTGGACAATAAGAATTGACCAGCATACAAATTATTAACATTCTTAAGCATAGAATAGCAAAAGGAAACTGCAAAGTTTATAATTAAATTTTCAAACAAAAAATGCATGCCTATAAATAAATGAAAAGTTTAAATTTGGTAACTGGAGCTTAATAGTACTGTCGTACTCTTAAAAATATTTTTAATTAAAAACTTTTTGTGAGAAAAAATATAATAATGATAGTTTTTTATTTCGAAATATCAGAGTTTCGATAAAATTTCAATTTTATACTGAAAGTATCTACACGTACCGACAAAATCTGACTATTTGTACAAAATTTTCGGTACAAATAGCCCCTTTTACAGCTCTATTTGTACCGAAAAATTTGGCTATCTGCATCGTAATTTCGGTTAAAAAAAGTACCTTCTACTGCCCTATTTGTACTAAAAAAAATCCGACTATTTGTACCGTAATTTCGGTAAAATAGACCCTTTTCCAACCCTATTTGAACAGAAACAATCCGGCTATTTGTACGGAAATTTCTGTATCCGTCGCCACGACGTTTTATATTATAAACAATACAATACAAAAATTTTCTGTATCATGAAATTTAAATTTGCTAAGACTTTTTAGATGAAAAACGAAATTATGAAAGTTTGGAGGTCAAAAAAGTTTACCTTCACTTTTTTCTAACATCCGAAATATTCCCTTTATGCAACTATTGCGTATGTATGCCCCCCCCCCCCTACCCGACATAAAAATGTGACAAAAGTTGTTTCCAATCATATTTTCTTTCATTGAACTATTTGAGGCGCAAAACCCCTTCCCCCAAAGTCAAATTAGAGAAACACCTATTTTCCCGCTATATTAAGTCGCAATCGCATCAACGCAAGGAATCGTTGGGCATAATGACCCAACAGACAACTCGTGTTTACAAACACGGCTCACGTATCCTTGTACTTGATACGTAAAAGGAACTAAAATTCGCAGAAAATATCCCAGAGAAAAAATTCAAACGATAATTTGCTCATTAGAATCCAAACCGTGGGAAACTTCCCAAAACGCCGGAAAGAAATTTTCGTAGTCAGCTGAAAAAATCAAGTTGAAACTTGCTACACGAGGAATGAAATTCATCGTTGCACTATTCTGAAAGATTCATCTCTTTTAACATACAAAAATTCAGCTGTTCCAACTAATTCTTAAATTTCCCAAACAAATCATAAAAAATTAATTTAAAAAAAAATATACTTTTAAATAGAATAATATTCTTCAGACATTTTTATTAGAAAATTATGGGCAGAAAAAAATAAATAAGGAAAAAATATAACTTACCTGTTGAAACAAAGTTGGCATCTCGATGTCTGACGGTTTTGCAAATTCTTGGTCAATTTTGAGTGGAGTAAATTCCTTCGGAAAGGAATATTTCTTGAATCCGAGAAAAGGGTTTTATTTCGCGTAATAAATTAATAAATACTTATGCAAAGGACGAACAAAAGAACAAAAGGGATACAGTAATGTGAATGAATAGACGCCTCGCTAACCCGCCGGGATCCCTTTCGGGTTTAGGCTCTGCACCAGTCCATTTATGTTTCGGTACTTGGCAATTCGTTTTTCCAAGATTGGTTTTTTCAATACGTATGAAATTCTAGCTAAAGACGCTACAGTTCTTCGCGACGCCGTTTCGCTCTGCGAACTGACTAAAATTTTTCGGATCCTTCCGGCCGGCGAAATTTTGCCTTTGTCGATGCGCGAGACTCGACAGTGTTGCCAATATTTCACCAAGAAAATTTCAGCGCCAAAATCCAGGATTTTTTTATTAAATATATTTATTTAAGAAACCTTAAGCACGCTAATGCTATTTAATTTTTTCTTGTTTTATTTATTACTGTAAAAGATTATTTATAGGTTATATTTAGTGATAAAACTGCTTTTTATAGTAAAAAAATCGATCTTTGTTCAATTGTTTATTGTGACGTCCAATCACAACAGATTTTTCGTCGATGAGGACTAATCGGTTGCGAGGAGGGGAAAGGACATTTGCAGAGTAACGTTAATTAATGATAAAAAATAGATCGCAATAAAGTTCTTTTTGTGACTTTTATATTATTGCAGATTAAATATATAATTTTTAGTTTCTATGAGAAAAGTTTACATTTTTCGTGATACGTATTTTATGTTTTATATCGTTTTTTAAATGTGAAAATAAAAATATATTAAACCGGAAGTGTTCTTTGGTCAGTGTTAAATTTACGCAGGAGAAAAATAGAAACAAAATATTTTGAGAATCTAAATATATAGAATAATTGTGAAATTATCAATAAATTCATGACCTTGTTTTGAATACTTCTTTTTTACTGAATTTTAATAATAAATAATAGAAAGGTGTAAATAAAATATAATACATAGCGTTTCATTTTAAGGCAAATGTTTCGCCGATTACAAAATGGTATTGTTAATTATTTTGTCAATTAAAAAAGGAATAAAGAAAACTTGACTAAAAATTATTTGAATCTTCAATCAAATTAATTAATAAAAGTCATTATTATTCTTTAAAATAAAATATATTTGAACTTTTTTATTTGTAATAAATAAATCTATGAATACAAAATTTTTCTCAAAAATATGACTTTAAATTCCAAATGTATTTTGGTTTAAAAAGTAATCTAGAAAAATAAAAATATAATTGTGACGAATAACAAATTTAAATCTTTAATATAAACAAAGCTAAAATTCGTACATTATATTTTATTACCTTATAATTCAAAAATTAAAACAAATATAAAATACCTAGCATCCAGTTTGAAATAATTTTTAAATTAAAAGCTTGCAATGTCTTCTCAAAATTTTTGATAAGGCAAACGATTCCAATTGTAAGCACTATTCGTAACCAGGGTGGCCAAAAAACTTCATTTTCAAAATTCCCTGACTTTTTTATGATTTTTCCCCACTTTTTTTCTGAACAACTTTTTATTTTCCCTGACCATTAATATTCAAAGCCCAGCATTTTAATTTTTTTAAACTGTAAAATTTATATACTTATTTCAACCAAAAACTATATATTTTTTCTACCATTCAAGATAAATTTTCAACCTAACAATGGTAAATGTTCTACCAAATAGTCGAATTTTCAGACAAAAAAGATTAAACATCAGCCAAAAAAGTTACATTTTTAACCAAATAATTGAATTTTTTAGTAGACAGCTGAATTTTTACCAAAAAGGAAAGGATGAATTTTCTAACCAAAAGGACCAATATGCTATTTAAATAAATGAATTTTCGACAAATAGATGAGTTTTAACATAACACTGGAATTTGTAACATAAACATAGAATTTTCAACAGAATAGTTTCATTTTTAACGAAATACTTGAATTTTCTAACAATAAAGATGAAATTTCAAACATCCAAATTTATTTTGAATCAAAAAGTTGCATTTACAACCAAAAAGTTGAATATTCAAGCAAAAGAGACGTACTATATTTCAACATAGTGATAAAACTTTTAACCAACTAATTGAATTTCCAACGAAATAGTTAAGTTTTGATGTGAAAAGAACGATTTTTTTAGAATACAGTTGAATTTTCAACAATTTAGTTGATATTTCAACAAACAAAAAATAAACGAACTTTCAACAAAGTAGTTGAAATTTCAATGGAATAATTAAAATTTCAACAAAATAATAGTTGAATTTTAACCAAATAGTTAAATTTCCAATCAAGAAAATTAATTTTCTTCTTAAGTACTAAAGAAAATAAATTTTAAATCTACGAAGGATTGATCAAATTTTCAGTAAAAAAGTCATTTTTAAATAAAAAAATAACGATTTTTTATCAAATTATTCCAATTTTTAACGAAATAGTTAAATTGTCAATCTAGAAAGATTTCACTTAAACTTTTAATAGCAAACTATGAATTTTCAGCAAAATAGTCAAATCAACCAGAGTGGTAATTTCAACAAAATAGCTGAATTTTGAACGGAATACAGTGAAGCTCTTCTATAGAGCCGATTTTGGGACTGTCGGTGGGTGGGAACTAACTCATTATAGCCCGCTTCGCTTTTGTTTGTTCGCACCTGGGTGCTCACTTGATTAACAGCCAGAGACACCGCGCACCCCGGCGTCAATTCTCGAAAGGGCTATAGAAGGGTTTCACTGTAGTTATGTTTCCATCCAAGAAGATTAAGTTTCTACTAAAAAGACGAATTTTATACAAAATATATAAATTTTCAAAGAAATTGTGGATTTTTAAACAGAAAAAAAGTTTCAACCTAAAAATGATTGGTCAAATTTTCATGAAAAAAAAACAAGAATTTTTAATAAATGAGTAAATTTTCAACCGAATTGTTGAATCTTCAACCAAGAAAATATTCACTTAAATTTTCAACACAAAAGTATGAATTTTCAAACAAAAAAATTAAATTTTAAACAAAATAATTGAATTTTAAACCAAGACAGATTTCACTTATATTTTCAACACTAAAGTATTAATTTTCAACGAAAAGGTAATTTTCTGTCAAAGTAGTTGAATTTTGAAAGAATAGGATTAATCTCGTACCAAAAAAGACAAACTTTTCATAAAATACATGAATTTTCAAACAAATGGTTAAATTTTAAACCAAAGAAGATAAATTTTGAAACGAAAATGGAATAGTCGAATTTTTAATAAAAAATAATTTTCAATAACAAGACAAAGCATTTTAAAGAAATTTTTCCAATTTTCAACCAAATAGTTGAATTTCCAACCAAGAAAATTAATCTCCTACAAGAGTACTTAAGAAAATACATTTAAAATCCACCAAGGGTTGGTGAAATTTTCAGTAAAAAAAGTAATTTTTAAAATAAAAATTAACGAATTTTTAACTAATTTTTCCAATTTTAAACGAAATAGTTAAATTTTTCTACCAAGAAAATTAATCTTCTACTAAATTCTGAAGAAAATAAATTTTAAATCCTCAAAGGATTGGTCAAATTTTCAGTAAAAAAAAACTAATTTTTAAAATAAAAAAATAATGAATTTTTAATAAATTATTCCAATTTTCAACCATGAAAGATTTCACTTAAATTTTCAACAACAAATTAAGAATTTTCAGAAAAATAGTCAAATCAACTAGAGTGGCAATTTCAACAAAAAAGATGAATTTTTAACTAAATAGTTAAGTTTCTATCCAGGAAGATTAATTTTCTATTAAAAAAGACGACTTTTCTACAAAAAACATGAATTTTCTAACAAATTGTTGAATGCTAAACTAAAAAAAAATATGCCTGCAGCGTGAGCACATTTTAATTGCGCTCCGTGCGCGCGGCGCTTCGCACCAAGTTTGAGGGCGCCTAGGGCGCGCGGGTGCACTCTTGCGATTCGCGCTCGTTTTCGTTCGTTTAATGCGTACACTTAAACTACATTTTTTCAAATATTATAACTTAAATCGAAAACTCCGATTTAAACTCCTGAGGAATTACAGCCGTACACTGTAACTGATTTTTTTTCGATTTGTTTTTAAAGAAGGTTCTCAAAGCACCTACGGCCTTGACGATTACATTCTCATTGTGAAACTCGCGCTTCGCGCTCGATGATTTGTGTCCAATAGAAAAGCTTCATCCAGATAATTTGTAAATCTTGTTCAAATCTACTAAAACAGCGCTTTAAACTCAAGGAACCCTTAAAAACAAAAATTGCATATTTTTGAAATTGATCCAACTTTTTGAATTTTTGTCTAATTAAGAAATTTAATGAGAATAATTTCGAAACACATATATTTTATATCTAGTAGAAATTACGATTAATATTTAAATTTTTATATATTTTTTTAAAATTTTCAAAATGTTGAAAAGCGTATAACTTTTTTAATTTGTATTGAATTTAAAAATATCATTAGGGTAATTAGCAAGTATTTTTGTCGTGTGCCAGAAAATTTCACAAACATTTCTAAAATTCATAACAATTTTTTGTTTCAAATTTTGAAAGAGCTCTAACTTTTTAAATTTTTGTCTAATCAGGAAAATTTAACTGAAATAGTTTCTAAATATTTTTTTTTCTACGGAAGAATTTAAATGAAATCTCCTAATCTATCAGAACAATTTTTTTATATTTTTCTGAACATTTTCAAAATTTTCAAAAGCATATAACTTTACTAATTTTCATTGAAAATGAAAGTTTGATTTGGAAACAAATTTCTAAAATAAAAAATTTTGTTTTCAAATTTTGAAAATGCTCTTAATTTTTTTATTTTGTTTCGAAATATCTGCTTAACGAACTTAACCTGCATTTTGGGTACCTTAAGAAGTGTATATAAGGCTGCCTCGATTGGAGAAATCATTTAAAACTTAACATTTAAAATTAACAGACAGACAGACATACACCGACAAAATTTGATGATTTTCGAACTCTGTGAGTGCTGAAACGTAAAGATCTGTTAAAAAGCAGAGACCGGAAATTTGGACGATTATCTGTTGAAAACGCCTAAATAGAATCCTGTATAGAATCTTACATAGGAACTTTGTAAGAACCTTTGCATGATCCTATGAGGTTCCTATGTAGGTTCCTGGTGGTCGTGAAATGACTGACTTAGGATCTTACCCAGGTACATTAGAGGTTTTTATACGGAAACCTACACAAAAATAATTTTCATGTATATATAAAATGACACAGGATATTACAAAGGAACAATTTTTTTTCTGCGATTCAATTTATATTTATTTATAAATTCGCACAACTCTGAGGATTCGAACCCCCGAACTGCTGACTCTACCGTTTCTAAACATAACCGAAATATTTCACTTAAATTTTCAACACAAAACTATGAATTTTCAGCAAATTAGTCAAATCAACGTATTTTCAACAAAATAGTAGTAGAATTTTTAACCAAATAGTTACAATTTCCAATGAAGAAAATTAATCCTCTACTAAAGTACTGAAGAAAATAAATTTTAAATCCAAAAAGAATTGGTCAAATTTTCAGAAAAAAAGTAATATTTGAAATAAAAAAAAAAAAAAACAATTTTTAACAAATTATTTCAATTTTCAACCGAATAGTTAAATTTTCAACCAAGAAATATACCACTTAAATTTTCAATAGCAAACTATGAATTTTCAGCAAAATAGTAAAATCAACTAGAGTGGTAATTTCAACAAAACAGATGAAATTTGAACCAAATAGTTAAAAAAAAAACAGGAATTTTTAATAAATGGGCAAATATTCAACCGAATTGTTGAATCTTGAACCAAGAAAATTTTACTTAAATTTCCATGACAAAAGTATAAATTTTCTAAAAAATAGTGAAATGTTCAACCAGAGTTGAATTTTCAACAAAATAATTGATTTTTAAACAAACGGTTAATTTTCTATCAAAATAGTTAATTTCTGAACGAATAGGATTAATTTCGTACCAAAAAAGACCAATTTTTATCAAAAATACATGAATTTTCAATCAAATAGTTGAATTTTGAACTAAAAAAGATAAATTTTGAACCCAAAATGCAATGGTCAAATTTTCAGTGAAAAAGGTCATTTTCAACATCAAGACAATGGATCTTTAACCAATTTTTCCAGTTTTCAACCAAATAATTGAATTTTCAACAAAGAAAGATTTCACTTAAATTATCAACACCAAAGTATGATTTTTCAACAAAAAGTTAGTTTTCTGACAAAATAGGGGAATTTTCAAACCAATAATAAATAAATAAAACTTATAACTAATAATATAATCGTCAAGAGAAAGAAAATGCAAAAAAAAAAAAAAGAAATAGAAACTCTTGTTAACATTTTTACTTATAAACGGAATAAAATAATTTTAAATTTATCATCCTAAACAATTATTTACAGCGCTTCTCAAACAATATTCCTTGACTTTTGCAAGATTTTTGTTAAAATCCCTGTCTTTTTCCTAATTTCCAGGTGACTAAAAAACCTTTGTATTTAAAATCCCTTACAAAACAAAATACTTCAATAATTTAAATTTGAAAACATGAAAAAATAAATAGCTTCCAAATAAAAAACAATTAAAATTTTATTTGTTAAATGCTTAGGGGATTAAATTTGAAAAAGAATAGAATTTTTAATTCATATTTAGAGCGAAAAAATATTATTACGGTTTTAAAATTAGAAGCAATTAATCGAAAAATATATGCTTTATGAAAAACTTCATTTTATTGTTCCAACAATCTTGCAACAAAATGGATCTTATTATAAAAATTGCATTCGCTTTATATTAATAATAAATCTATTAATTCTCTTTCAGCAATTTTCTCTTGTATATTTTATCTGTTGATCTAATAAAAATACTTTGATTAAATTGCTAAACATAGGTCGATAATAAATCACGATTGCATTAACGAAGCGCATTTATAAATATAAATTAAAGAGATCAATAAATCAATAATAAAACATCAAAATTTGAATTATTAGAATTCTGACTCCAAATCTAATTATAATTTTAATTACTTAAATTGGTTAAAATTAATTAAATTATATATTTATTAAAATATTCTTTGAAATAAATTCATAAATTGTTTTTTAAATTTCGGAAAATATTTTCCCAAGTTTAACGTTTGGAAGCCAATTCTAAAACTTTTTCTTTTTAACTTTCAAAAGTAATTGAAAATAGAAGCAAGGACGTTAAAAAACCACGTAAAAGAAATCGATAAGAAAGTAAAGATAGTCTATAAATCACGAATTAGTCTTTCAATGATAAAGAAATTAATTTATTCAGTTATACTCTATATGAGCCGTCGACGAGTCTAACATTTCCACTTCGGAACTCATATCACTAGACGAATAATTCACTAGTGAATCGCGGGATCGTTCTATTCTTTCCGCAGAATTGTCTTCAGTCTTCGCTGAATCTTCTCCCCAGAATAATTTCACCCTCAATTTATCCATATTTTCATCCTGCGGTCCTGCAGAACCCGTAGGATTTTCTTCTGAGGCTTCTTTCGCTTTTTTCTGAACGGGCTGATACTTTGGCGTCTCTGCAGGCGCATCTAAAAAATTACAATGTTAATTTAAACTATTGATTATTTGCCATTATTTGCCATTATTTTACTGTGAACATTTAAATCTTGTTCTTAAACCTAGTAAATTATTGTATTGTTTACTGAATATGGGGTTTTTAACGAAATGTAAAGAGCAGAAATTCTGGTAAAGACCAATGATCTCTTCTTCTTTTTTTAACGGAAGAATTTGATTTTAATTACCGGGATAAGCCGGAGATTCGTCGATTAATTGCTCCATTAAATACCCTAGTAAAGTTGTGGTAAAAGTATCGTCCCTTTTGAGACCCAGAGCTCTGTGGCAAGAATCTACCGCGTCCTGTAAATTTCCCATCATCGCTTGAATAAATCCAATCGCTGAGTATGTTGATGGATTTAGTGGATTAAGCACCAGAGCCTGAAAAATTATTAGAATTAGAATAAAAAACAATCAAATAACGTATAAAATTCAATTTAATTTCATAATTTAACACTAAGGTATTAATTTCAAAAAAAAAATTTTTCAACTAAAATAGTTGAGTTTTCATCCCATTAATACATAAATAAAAGTTGTAACTAATCATATAATCGTCAAGAGCAAGCAAATTCAAAACACTAGAAATAGAAAAATCAATGACTACGAGGGTAGTTCAATAAGTCCTTAGAATGACCAACAGATGGCGCGCGAATCGCTCCAAATCATCTGTTTTCAGTCAGCACCACTCCCGACTAGATA
>NC_046664.1:65552711-65560605 GCF_010883055.1 Belonocnema kinseyi
GATTTAGCCCCCAGTGACTTTTTCTTATTTCCAAACTTGAAAAAATGGCTCGGTGGACAGAGATTTCGAGACAACGAAGACGTCATTGCCTCTGTAAGTGCTCATTTTGAGGAACTTCCGAAAACGCACTTTTCTGAATGATTAAAAAAACTTGAAAAGCGATTAACCAAGTGTATAGAGCTCCAAGGAGATTATGTTGAAAAATAAAAAAAAAATACCCCAAAAAAATTGTTTTTATACTTCATTCTAAGGACTTATTGAACTACCCTCGTATCAGGGTGAACGCAAAACTTCATTTTCAAAATTTCCCAATTTTTCAATAATTTTCTCATAACCACCAAAACAGGGCAGCCGCTTTAATCGACGAAATAAATTCTCGGTCATTTCCCGGTTTTTTCCCGGTTCGCAAACATTTTCCACGGTCAATGAAATTAAAACAATGGAACACTAAAGCTAACAAAATTTCCACTTGAGGTAATAAAAACTGAGCTGCAAATGAAAGCACACAAAGTGGAACTGTTACAGTTTGAACTTTTAAAATTGAAATTTAAAAGTTTTAAATTAAACAATGTTGTATTCAAATGCTCAATAATTTACGCGTATAAAATTGAAGGCAATAACATTTTTGAATATAAAAAAATATAAATCCACGTTATTATTTTCAATGCTCTATGTTAAGAAATCAATCAATCAACTTTAAAATTGTCAAAATTATGTAATTTTAAGGAGTTTTAAGCTAGAAACATTAAATATTGAAAAATTAAAAAAATTGTAATTGAACACTTCTTAGATTAGAAATACAATTAGTTTCTTTTTAAATAGTTTAAACATCCTTGGAAAGCTTCCAAATTTTATTTCAAAATCTTGCGAAATCTAGAAGCTGTTTTAAATTAAAAATAATTTTAGAAATTTTTTCAGAACTTCTAAATATCTGTCAAAATTAACTGAATTTTTTCTACAATTTTCAGAAAATCCTGAAAATTTTAGAAATTTTTTTTACAATTTACATGTATAAATAAGAATTGAACATTTATTATTTGTAGGCGATATTTGAGTAATTTTAAGAGATATGTAGAAGTTTTGAAAAGATTCAAACTTAATGTAAAACTTGAAATGATAGTCTAATATTAAACAAAATGTAGATTTTCGCAGATTTTAAACAAAAAATTAGATTATTTTCAAGAATTGTGAAAGGCTTCAAAAGAATAAAAACATTTTCTCAAGATTCCGAGGAAAATTAAAAATAATGTTTCATTTTGAAAAATTATTGTAAGAGAATATTTAAAAAAATTTTCAAAGATTTAAACATAATGTTCAAAAAATATTCTAGAAGATTTTAAGAAAACTATAAAATTTGTATGATAATTTTTAATTATTTTTAAAACTCCTAAATATCACTTAAAATGACTCAAATTTGTTCTACAAATGTTCATTTGTAAATTATACACCAAAATTAAAAAATTTCACTTACAAATCAAGCATTTTTCGAAATTTTAACGATTCCGTGTTTTGTATGTCAAACAATTCAGTTAAAGATTCTTTGCTTTTAAATATTTTGTTTCAATTTACTTGACTTAAATAACAATTCAAATATTGTTAAACATTAATTAATTAATTTTTTGTTTATTAAAAATATCAAATTGAATGGGTTAAAAGTTGAATATTTAAGACTCAAACAATATTTTAAATTTAATAAAATCCTTTAATTAGGAATATATTATTATGAAGTTATTTTTAGGTTGAAAATAGTTTATAAATTTTCAGTCACAAGTTCACATTTGTTTAATGACTAAGACTTTTACATTGAAACCGTTGAAGTTTTAACGTTAAAATCTGCAAATTCTCAAATTTTGAACTGGCTTAGAATCGTTTTGACAAATCGTTTTTGTTCACTTTTTATTACTTAAAGTACAGATCAATTAAAAAAAAGAGATTTATTTATTAAATAAAAATGTTTCTTATCCAAAATTTTCAACATCAAAGGATTTTATTTTTTATCTGTTCAAGTCTTTAAGAAAGGATTTAAAAATGCTTCAAATTAAAAATGTAAGCTTAGAAATAAAAATTTTCAATGGAACATTTTTTAAGTAAAAAAATTTTGAATTACACATTATAAGCTAAATAATAGCATAATTGAAAAACATACAAATTCTATTATTATTTTTTTTTGGTGGAAAAATATAAATTTTTCATAAAGTATACATTTTTTGGGTGATTACTTCTAAATTTAAAACCTAAATAATCTCTTATGGTTCTAATATGAAAAAAAATTCTAGTGTTTTAAAATCACAATCCTCCATGAATTGGACAAACGAAATTTTATTTGGAAGATTAACATTTCTTAAATATTTATTTTTTGAGGCTGAGCGCGCGTATTAATGGAATTCACAGAATTCGGTGAATCCTTGAATTCCATGAATTACGAGAATTCCTTGAATTTGATAGGTTCCTTAAATTCCTTGAAATCCATAAATTTCGTAAATTCCACAAATTCCTTGAATTTCGTGAAATCCTTGAATTTCATGAATTCATTCCAGTTAAACATTATTTTGAAGTTTCACTTCTACCGTGCGTCCCGAGATACGCTCATTTTTGAAATATTTGTATAAATTTCAAACTTTGAAGTATTTTTTTAAGGAAACATTTACCTGCTGGTGATAATCCAAAGCCTCTTCGTATTTTTTCATTTTCCTACATACGTGTCCCAAATTGTTAAGCAGAGCCTCCCACTTGTTAGGCAAAATGACGTCCTTGAGTCCAGATTGAATCTTTTTCATTGCTTCCTTAAATTGTCGTTCTGCCGTTTTGAAACTATAAAAAAATTGCCTTAATTGAGAATGTCTAGCGTTTCTTCTAACAAAATTCCAAGACTTTTTCAGGTTTTTTAGAATACAAAAATTGTTTTTTCCTGGAACCCTTTTTTACAGCGTAAAAATACTTTCACGTTATATAGTAGATTGTAGATCTAGTGGAACTAAAAAAAGTGTCACATGCCAATTTTCTTATAACACCCAAAGTCTGATTTTATGGCAAAAAAAAGGGTTTTTTGAAGATTTTCATTTTATCACGGTGTGAAATCACGAAACTACAATAAAAAATCTTTCATAGCTTCTAATTTTTTTTCCGATTTCTTCAACTTTAACAATAATTTATTGACCTTTTTTTTCAATAATTTCTTTTCTGTTGATATAATCAAAGTAAGTTCCATTCCGTGTATAGTTACCATGTTTTCATTAGAATTGGTTGAAATTACACTGAGTTAATGTATTTAACGATAATTAAGCAGCCAAATTCAAAACAAAAGCGTAAGCTGGTATGAAAATTTTCTCGTTATTCGCTGAAGCTGTACTCAGATCTGATAGTCAAAAATACGAAATCATATAAAAAACACTAGCATACAGAGGCTATAAAACTACATTTTCAGAATTCCCCGACTTATCCTGATTTGTCCTTGAGCAATTTTTCATTTTCCCTTACCATTAATATTCAAAGACCAGAACTTTAATCTTGTAACATTTTTAAGATCGAATACTTTATAAGGTATATAAAACAACTTCAAATTAAAATTGACAAATTGAAAATTTATTTACTAAAGATGAATTTTCAACAAAACACTTGAACTTCCGACCAAAAGAAATAACCTTCTAAGAAAATAGTTTAATTTTCAACAAAATAGTTGTATATTTAAATTATAAAGATGGAATTTCAACCAAGTAATTTTATTTTTTAGTAGAAAGTTTGAATTTTAAAGGAAAAATGATGAATTTTCAATGCACAAGGTCAAATTTTCTGTGCAATCAAACAAATGTTTAACAAAACAGTTCATACTATAATTTTTAGCAAAATATTTGAATTTGTAAAAAAAACTGGAATTTTCCAACTACAGAGACGAATTTTCAACCAAATAGTCGAATTTTGAAGCAAAAAATATTAAACTTCAACCAAAAACAGTTGAACTTTCAACAGGATAATTTAAGTCTTAAACCAAAAACATGAATTCTTAACGAAGAATATAATAGTTCATATTTCAAACGAAAAACAAGAACCTCAACAAAAGAGTTAAATTTCTAATAAAATAATTAAATATTTAACAAAAAAGTTCATTTTCAACCAAAGAAAAGATTAGTTTTCTACCCCTACAGCCAAATTTGTACCTGAAATAGATCAAGTTTTAACAAAAAATGGAAAAGTTAAATTATTGGTTAAAAAATAAATATTAAACAACAAAAAAACGGATGTTCAACAAAATAGTGAAGTTTTTAAACGAAGAGTTAACTTTCTACAAAAAAATAAATTTTTAACAAAGTGTTTCAACTTTTACACAAGTAGTTGAATATTCAATTAAAAAAAAGGTTGGAACTAAAAATGGAATAGTAGTTGTATTTTTAGTTAAGAAATTTAATTTTGTACCAAAAAAACGAGTTTTCAATCAAGTAATTAAACCTTTAGTCAACGAACCTTAATAGTTAAATTTTCAATTAAAAAATTCATTTTCAACCGAAGTAAAACGAATTTTCAACTAAAAGATGAATCTTGAACAAAAAACATGAATTTTTAAAAAAGTGGTTCCACCATCAACCAAGTAATTCAATTTTCTGCCAAAAAGATTAAAAAAAGGATGAGTTTTGAACAAACTTGTTGAATTTGTAACCAAATATTAAAATACTTAAATAGAAATATAATCGCTGAGAGGAAGCAACTGAATAAAAGAAGAAGAAATATAAAACCAATAAATTACTAACAAGAATATTAAATCAGGGAAGCTGCAAGACTTCATTTTTAAAATTGTCCAATTTTTCCCTAACCAAATTTGTATTTTTCCTAAACACTAATATTCAAATATCACAATTTTAATCTTGTACCATTTTTAAGCAATAATCTATTATAAACGTAATAAAACAATTTTTAAACAAAGTAAAAAATTCAAATTTATCATCCTTGACAGTTATTTAAAATACCTTTTATATAAATTTCTGACTTTCCGTGGCGAAAGTGAAATTATTTTCAACATATTAACAGCAAACAATTATTAGATCTTAAAAAAATGGCATTGAATTGTTGTTCACGTTGAAGAAAACAAAAAAAAAGCGGGAATAAATGAAAAATTAAACTATTCTCGATTGCAGCTTCGTGATTTTTCATCCTGATAAAATGACAATATATTGCTAAGAAGGTCTATTTTTATACTTTTAAACGAAAAAAATTAAAAATCAAATTGAAAATCATTGGTCTTTTTTCGTACAGCAGCGAACAATATTCAAGGACTTTATCAGGTTTTCAAAGATTTTCCGGACCCAAGACACCCCCTATTTTTATATAAGAATGCTATAGAAAAGGAAAAATATTGAAACAAAAACAATTTACTTACTCTCCATTGTGATAAGAAATGACTCCCGTCTCGTGAATGACAAACGGATCATTGGGCGCAATACTTTGTGCCTGCTGGAAAAATTTGTCGGCCAGTTTGAGATTATTCGTCAGTCCACACTCGAGGCCAATGTACAAAAGGGGAAGGTGGCAACCTTTCATGAGTTGCGAGGCTTTGAAGTAAGCGGCCATTGCCTGATCGTGCTCGTTTTCAACAGCAAACGAATGTCCATATGCCAACCAAGCCGGGCCAAATAATCTGTCGAGGGCTGTTGCTTTTGCGAGATATCTCCGAGCTGGATCGCTTTTACCTTTTCAAGAAAATCACAAAAGTTAAAGAGATTCAAAACAATCGATTTCATTTTTATCAAACGAATAAAAGGACGTAGAATTAGGAAAAGTAAAAAGCAATATTAAGAAAAATATAACTTTCTCGGACGTAAGATATTTTCGTACCTATGCTAAAATAGTAACAACCAACGGCAAACCAAGCCAATGCCATGTCCGGATAGAGATCTACGAGTTTGTGAGCCATGTAAAATAAGGCTGAAAAAAGGGTCAATATTAGCTTCAGCGATGAGACTTTCAATTTGCAGTTAGCTAGGAATATAAATAAACTACTACCATTCGTTTTCTTTAACTCTACTAAACAGGCGATGTGAACAGGTAAACATCCATTGTGATAAGGATCTTTCTTTAGAATACTGGAAAATAGTAATTGGATAATTTAATACAAGTGCGAAGGGTCGATCTCTCTCGCAGTCCTCGGACTCACTTCAAATATAAAAAATACTGTTCAAGCCATGTGATGAGTGGGTCACGTGACCAGATCTAAAAATGGTGGTTCTGGTCCTAAATTTGCATAATTATGAAAAAAGCTTTTGTTGTAAATAATTTGTTTTGCTTTTTTCATAATTATTAAAATTTAAAACTGGAACCACATTTTTCAGTGCTCCTTATTTATTATTCCAAATTTTCAACTCGATGTGGCGCTTCGTGTGAAAATAAGTTGGGAAATAAAAAAAGTGAGGGCAAGGTAGGAATCTGGTCACGTGACCCACTCGTCACATGGCCTCAATAGAGTCAAAAATTAGAAAAATAGTGTCACGATATTTTTCAAAAATTAAACTTATATATAAATGGAAATAAAAAAATGAAAGGCGTGATGTGAAAATGAACAATGTTTTTTTTTTAATTAAATTTTGCTATTTGAACAATTATTATACGATTTTTGTTGTTGTTGTTGTTGTCACTTTCTAGTACTCAAAAAAATTACATAGCACACTGTATATCAAATCCAAGGAATAACTTTACTAAGATCCAGTGCTATTTTTGCCGTAAAACCTTTTTGACATTTAACTGTAAAAACGTATAATTTTATCATTTTTTCAAGGCCTAAAATGTTGCGTGCTCCGACAAACGTTATATAGTCCAAATTTCAAAGTGTATAGTCCAAAATCAAAAAGTATACAATGAAAAATTAACTTGATTTTTAAAGCAAAATTTTGAGTTTTCTAACCCAATATTTTAAAATATTAAAAAGGAACTTTATTGTTTATTTCGAATGTTATTCTTTGGTCTATAAATGATCAAAATCCCTTTTTATTCATCACAGTCTTTTCCCTTTTTTTCTACTTAAATGCGAACTAACTTAATAGAATTCTTTCATAGAATCATTCTTTTCGGTTTAAAAGTCTACTATTAAATTTTTAGTTAAGAATCCAGCTTTTTTGTTTAAAATGTTTCTTATTGTGTATAAATTGAATTCTTTTGTCAAAAACTCCATTTTTCGTTAAAAATTCGTCTTTTTGGATTGAAAATTAAAAAAAAAATGTTGAAATTTTTTCGGTCGAAAAGTCAACTATTTTGTCGAAGATTCATCTCTTTTATTCAAATTTATATTTTTCTGTAGAAAATTCATATTTTATTGCTAAAAATGAAATTGCCTGATTGAAAATGCTTTTTCGGTTAAAAGTTAATTTTTTACATGAAAATTTAACTAATATGCAGAAAATTTAACTGATTAGTTGAAAATAACTTTTTTGTAGAAAATTCATATCTTTGGCTTGAAATTAAAAGTATTAGTTACAAAATTAAATTGTTTTGTGAAAAAATTCGTTTCTTTTATTGAAAATTAATTATTTTAAATGCTCTGTTTACCTGCTGGGCCGACGTGCTATGAAATAAATCGCGATAGTGAAAAAAGTGATATTTTTTACCAGTTTTTTTATGTTTTCTCATTGTTTTGACAGAGCGATAAAGTTAAGGAGTTTGAGCATGAAACGTCGAAGAATAAATGACAACGTAGTATACAAATTTCATAATAAATTCGATTAATTTTTTTATTCGAAGATAAAACTATTTTATTTTATTCTTCCGACAAAAAAACGAGAAAAAAGCCCAGTACAGTCTGTCAAGTTAAAGTGTGGGTGGCTTTACTCGCAGTCGGTAAGGTGTATCGACATGATTTTGGTGTCAAAATATTAAGAAGAGCACCCTCTTTCATGCTTTTTGATTTAACATTCAG
>NC_046664.1:65560705-65570086 GCF_010883055.1 Belonocnema kinseyi
GAAAGAGGGAGCTCTTCTTAATATTTTGATACCAAAATCATGTCGATACACCTTACCGACTGCGAGTAAAGCCACCCACGCTTTAACTTGACAGACTGTACAACTTAAAAAAAAAAGACTATTCTCATTTTTGACACATATTTCGTAGAAAGTTGTACTTATAGGTAAACACCGCCGTCACTTCGTTTAGTGGTCATGGTCAGCTCCTTTTTTACTTTTACACTACAGGCCTCCCAATAAGTTTGCACCGAGCTGCAATTTAACTAACACATTTTGAGTGAAAAATCGCTCTTTTTAGATTGAAAAATTCAACTATTTAATTAAAAATCGTTACAAAAAAAAATTAAATAAAAATTAATCAAATAAAATATGGAATAACATCATATACTTTGTTCAAACTATTTAGTTAAAAATGTATGTAATTTTTTGAAAATTCGTCTTTTAGATTGAAAATTTAATTATTTGGTTAAAAATTGATAGATCGTTGAAACTTCGTCTTTTCTGACAGAAAAATGAATATTCTTGATTAAAAAATTCCACTATTTCGTTCAAAAATTATGTGTTTAGTTGAGAATTGATCTTTTTTAGCAGAAATTAATCTTTTGTGTTTAAATTTTATCTTTATGGTTGAAAACTCAATCGTTTTGCAGAAATATCATATTTAACGTTACAAATTCAACTTTAGGTTGGAAATTCTGTTTTGGTTGAGAATTCAACTATATTTTTCGAAATTCATCCTTTTCGGCTCAATTACACTATTTCTGATATAAAGTAAAAATCTTTTCTTGCATGAAATATCAACTATTACATTTTTTGTTCAGAATTCATATATTTTTTGTTGTAAATTCAACTACTTTGTTACTTCATAAGAAACTTTGAGATGTACCCCTCCTCCGGACCGTCCCCAATCATCTTAAGTTATTTTTGGATGACCTCTCATTAAATATGTCATGGCGGGCATATTATGTTAGAAAATTATCGATGGAATTCAAAAATAATTTTAAAGAAAAAGTACAGAAATACAGGCTTTAGTGTCATTTTTTCGAAATAGTAGCAAAATATAACCATAGCTAAAAAAAAGTTAAATAGTGCCAATAGTGTGGTGAGTCCGAGCCCTGAATTGGAAATCTTTTGAAAACTTTGAAATTTTTGTAAAATCATTGAAAATTTTTTTAATCTGATGTAGACTCAAAACTCGAATGTTTAAGGATGTACACTAGTTACAATCAATCTCAAAAGTTGCCTATATTAAAAATGATTTATAAAATCGACAAAAAAAGATATATTATTAATTCATGTAAATCTTGATGGAGGCTTCTAAGTACACTTCAGAAAAAATAATTCAGGTTAAAATTGTTTATTCAACATTAGTTATTTAAAGGTTTAGTTTTTCTTTTCTCTTTAGGGAAAAGTTGCAATTTTTATTTAATCCTAATAATCAAGGCTTCATTTTATTCTTTTAAGTATTCTTTACAATTCTATTTGTGTGGTGTTAATTAAAATTTAAACTATGATTGCTTATAACAATAATAACCTAATAAGAAGCCTCCATCAAAATTTACAGAAAACAATAATTGATCTTTTTTTGTCGATTTTATAAATCATTGTAAAGTTTGACAACTTTTGAGATTGATTGTGCGTAGTGTACACCCTTAACCACCCTTACAGTGTAAACATATTATGGATTGAATGTCATGAAATATCTCAAGTGTATCAAATTTTGAAGAATTTACTCACCTTTCTGTAAGGGTGAAACACTGTTGGTAATCACAGTTATAATAGAGTCGTTCAGCTTCTGAAACCTGCATATCGAGATTTCCTCTCAATCGATCAGTAACGAGAACGCCCATAACTCCGCAAGAAGCGACCGCTTGACTTTCTGTTGGTTCTTGATATTTTTTCAATTTACTATCATACAAGAGACGTAAGAATTCAGCTTCGGCTTCCGAGCACTGCTCACTGAGAGGTAAAGATTCTAAAAGTTCCTTTTCTGAAAAAGGGAACATTTAGCAAAATGAATTTATGATTTTAGAACATTTTTCTCGCTCATTTCAATCTTAAAACACCCCGTCAAACATAAACAATTTCAAAAATTCAATATTGTAAACTTGAAATTGTTTTGATTCTACTTGTTTATGAATTGAATAATTTAGAATTGTTTATGCTACATCGTTTTGAATTAATTAACAAATACCTTCGGCTGCCGAGAGCATTTGATTTTGGACGAGAGCTTCAAAAGATTGGTATGAAAAAACATCACACTGAAGAGATTGTTTGTAACAATCTGTTGCCATTGCTCGATTGTCCATTGCTTCGTACACTCTTCCTTTCACGTAAAGAATAGCACTTTGTACCTGCCAATACGAATTTTAATTCCTTAAATCTGAATAAATAAAACCGGAATAATTTTGAATAGAATCGGAATTTCTAAATTCGTATTCTCAAGTTCAAAATGTAGGGTGACCAATCACCATCCGTTCGTGTAGAGTTTTTGACTGTTCGAATTATTTCAAGTACATGATTTATTAGCTTTTAATGGAAAAAATTGGTCTGAATGAAATTAGGTGATTTTCTTCAAAATCTGTACAAAATGAAAAATATGTGTATATATTCATGTTTTAAACGAATCCATTTCAAATCGTGCAGGCCGGTGGGTAAGATGTTAAAGATCGGCTTCAACGAAATGTGTTTTTGTACGTAGAAAATAAGGAGATACGTATTTTCTTCAGATTATAATAGAGACATTTTTAGACTTTTTATGAATATTGAAAATTTTTAAGTCTAAAATAAGTTTTCTGCCAATTCTTCATTAAAAAATGTTCCATTTTTAAAATTTTTCAGATACTAAGTTTTTTTTCATCAGTTTATCCAATTTTTCGCACTCTTTTTAGATTAAAAAAAATCAAGAATAACAAAAAATGGCAGTTATTTTAATTTTAAAAAAATGTCTCGAAAACCCCTCATTTTTTCAAAAGTTTTCAGAAATAATAGGCACTCATATTTAAATTATATACCATAAATTTTTCATTTGGTATTTCTTTTTTTTGGGGAGAACAAAATATATATATATATTTTTTATAAACCTAGCTCTTTTTTCAATATTTGAGGTTTTCTTATTCCACTTAGTCATTTTTTTCGCTCTTTCGAAACAGATGAGAAAAACGAAGAAATAGTAAAAACTGGTACAGTTGTTTCAATTTTTTGAAGAATTAAAACACGAAGTTTTCTCAAAACACCTACCTTTTTTACGTTAAAATTTTTAGGAATAGCAGGTACTAATGCAGTCTACTTAATTTCTAATTTGGAACGTGTTTTTTTTGGGAGAAAAAATTATTTTTTATTTTCTTCAAAACCTTCCTTTCATTGCATTTTTTTTTTTAGATTTATAGGTTTACCCCAGGTTTCAAATTTATGGTAAATTAACTATATGGAAAGTTAACCTATCTCGCCTGAGAATTTAATCGAAAAAATGTCGCTCTTTTGAGCAAATTTCGGGATCTAATTTTATTTTATAATTAAAACAGCTTAACCATTTGTTTTAAAATGTAGGAAAAAAGGTGGGGTTTTTGAGATTTTTTTTCTTTTTTCTTCAAAAAGTCGAAATAACTTTACCAGTTTTTAAAATTATTAAATTTTTTTGTATATTTTAATAGTTTGAAAAAATAGGTACACTGAAACAAGAAAACCCTTATTATATTAGAAATTCTAGAAATGGAACGGGCTTAAAAAAAGGAAAAAACTCAATTTACCGTTAGAATTAAAAAATATTCTTGAAAAACGTAAAAATGTCGTTTATTTAAATTCAAAAATGCTTATCTTCTTATTTTCGGAAAATGAATATGAAATGAATTGATATTTTATTAAATATTAATTTTAAAACTTCAAAACATATGTGAATATGGTATTTCTATCTTTCTTTTTAATTTTATTTTCCAATACACTGAATTTATTTTTAGCTCTATTTTTTTCTTGTGAAGTTGTAAAATAATAAGGTGGAAAAACTTTTTATTATATTTCAAAACCTGACTGTGTAATATTTAATGTTGGACACAAAGTAGGGCAAAAAATATACTTCTACTCTTGTCAGTCCTCTTTTGAAGTTCGGTTGTCCTAAATTCCGAAAATCAGTTCTGGTTACTCTATCAAAATGTAATTAAGGTACTTACATTTTTTGGAGCATCGAAAACGTTAGCGTGATCTGCAAAACTGGTACTTAACTGCGACATATTATTGCAAATTTCAAACTCGTTTATCACTTGCAAGGCCTCTGTGAATTCATTCGCTTCAAGCAAACTCCTTACTGCCAAGTAATGGCACATTACGTCCTTCTACAAAAATTAGTTACAGTGTAAAGTATTAAAGTATATATTATGAGAATGTGAAAATTGATTGACTCAATCATAATTAAGTAATTAAACGAAAATTATTAAAATTCAGATAAAACAATGGATGATTTCATTTTTTAAGACTACTTTTAAAAGCGTTTAATTTCGAATTAAATAATATAAATTATAAACAATATAGGCAATTATATTTGCTATTAAATTATTTGAAAAATACAAAAAGGAACCAAGACGATTGATAAAAAATTGAAACAAACCTTCTCAAGACCACGACTTCTGATAAGATGAGCGGCTCGATGATATTGTTTCAAAGAAAACATACATTGTGCAAGCATACATACATCTTTTGGACTTCCATTACTTAAGGATAAAACCTTATCTGCCCAAAATAAGGCAGCACTATAAAGGTGCTACAAAAACATAATAATGCCTATAAACTTTCGGCAATTCTGAGAAAGTTAGGTTAGAATGGAACTTTTCACAATTTTACTAAATGTAAAAAACTTACCAAATCAATGTAAGACTTGACCAGCTTCCTATAACTATTCAAATCTATATTTTTATTATCTAATATTCTATCACAGTCGACATCGTCATCTTGGCGCGACATTATTTATTACTATGCTAAACTTGCTTATAAAAAAATAATGGATAGAAACCTTCCTTTTTACACTTAACCACTGTTTTTCACTGTAGGGACTTCAATTTTTTAATGAAGATTTAGTAAAGCTGCATTTCGAAATCCTGCATAGGTTTATTTGTTAAATAAAACTGATAAAACTCCATTTGAGATTGTTGTTTTTACGATTTTTGAACATAACCTCGAAAACCGAAAAACGTTGTAAATTATGCGCATGCGTAGAATTTGGCTGCGCGAGAAATTTTAAATTCAAAAGTATCAATGTCGGTAAAACAGAGAACATCAATTTTCTACTATGGAACGTTGGAAAATGGAAATTTTGGCTAATTAGACAATTTTATTTTAAAAAGTTTATGATTGAAAAAAAAAGTTTTGTCGTGTTCAATTGCACCTTTCAGATATAGATAATTTAGTCTCTCGACGTTTCACGGGATCCTAGTTCATAGTTAGAACAGCAATTTTAAGTATAAGTAATGGTTTTGTAAATGAATTGTAAAGAATAATTCCCGGAATACGTAAAATGTTTACATTTAAATATTTAATTAATTTAAATCAATTTCAGTCATTTAAATTATCAATACAAATCAATAATCATAGCTTTAGTTCCATAATTCACCAAGATACCTGAATATTATGTAATGAAAAAAGTAGGTAAAATTGTGAAATTTTTTTTCTAAGAATAGGAAAATAAGTAAAATGTCGTTATCAAATGACAAATTTGTATTATGTTCATTAAAAAAATTAGAAATACTGTATTTTACATATAATACAGTTTGTTAAAAAGAGTTGGATCTTACAAATGACTTCAATAGAAAAATTTCATGAATTTAAACAAAAAATTTATTGAAACTTTTAGTTTCCCTAAAGAATTGATAACAACTCCTCTTTAAAAAAATTGAAGTATACTTATTGCTTTTTTCGATGGTTTGACAATTACAATTCAGAATACTTTCAAATCTGGATTGTTTTGTCTCTCTCCCATTTTATCTCCCGCCTATTCCTCTCTCTGGTTTGTCACGGCTGAGTGAACACCCCCCCCCCCCTTCAGGTCCTCTCAACCATCCTGGCCCCGTGGCGTCAATTGTCGGTAACATTAAATCCAGTATCACTAAATCCAGATTTGACTGTACTAGATTTGAACAACCATGATTCTTGAAAGATCTTTTAACATACGATATTATTAGAACAGGTTATTTTGTTTGCATGAATAAAATTATAAATGATCAATGTTCTTTTGTGTGTGGATTTGGTAGTCAATTTATGAATTTTTTATGTATCTTTTATTATTCCCAATATGCCCCAGTCTCTATAGAGATATAAACAATAATTAATTGTTTAAACAAGCATGTTTGTTAACTTGAATTAAATATTACCTCACTAAGTGAAAAGTGGACAAAAAGTTTAAGAATTCAGAAAAAACCCGAACCTTTTAACACTTACCTAAAAGAAATTACTTATAAACAATAATAAATTGTTTAAACAACTATGTTTGTTAACTGGCATTATGAATTACTTTATTAAGTAAAAAGTGGGTAAAAAGTTAAGAATTTCAAAAGAAGCCACAACTAACTAGCATTAATAAAGAAGAAGATAGTTATAAACAATAATAATTTGTTCAAATAATTATTTTTGCTGTATTGAATTAATTATTGATCAACTCCCACGAACTGAAAAGTAGATAAAACGTTACAAATTTCAGACAAAACCAGCCATTTTTTTAGAACATTACTAACAATAATAAATTATTTAAACAATTATTTTTATTAAAATTAATTAAGTATAACGTCACCTGAATTGAAAATTGGAAAATAAGTAAACATTTTTGAAAAAACTTCGACTTTCTAATTCTAGTCTAAAAGAAAATTAGTAAAAACAATAATAAATAATTGTTTGAAAAATGTATGTAAATATCTGATCTATAAAACAGACTAATCGGGGTGATTTGTGAAAAGTAATATTTTATTCATATTCTATGGCCAATTGTGAAGAGAAACGTTGACTTCGACTCGTTTCAGCAAATATTGACGATTCTGAAAAAAATGCCTTCCTTTCTGATATAGTTTTTTTTCAAAGCAAAAAAATGGATTTACCATATTCTCATCAGAAGAGGTATTGGATTTGTGTAAAATTTGCCCCCCCCCCCCCTTCCGTTTTTGTCAAATGTCTAGGTTTTAAAATCATCTGAACCCGAAAAACAAATCTGTACGAATGTGTCTTGTCTGTATATCTGTATACATCTGTGAGCATGATTACTTTTGAGAAAATAAATCTATTGGATTAAACTTTGGTACACTCTTTTAGGGTCGAAAACGGTTCATAGTGCTCTGAAATTCGAACAAAAAACACATGATATGTGTTTTTGAAAGCCCTACAACATTATCATAGCAAATTTTTTATTCTTCGTGGAAAATCAATATAAAAATTCTTGTCGTATAAAAAAAAATTTAAAAATCCATTTTTCCGTCAAACTATGCAAGATACAAAAAAGATAATTGCGCAAAAATGATGCAGCCAAAAAAGATCTACAAATTCGTTACGTGTCACTTTTTCACAGGATTAGTACATTTGGTTTTATTCGTATAAAGACAACATTAAAAATTTTAAAAATTAAATTTTTGGACAAACGAAACAAGCTACGAAAAAGATAATAAGACAAAACTTGTTTAAACTTAAAAAGGTACAAATTTGTGTTTGATCATTTTTTTATAACATGCGTAGTTTTTGTTTTATTCGTAAAAAACATAATTAAAAACAAAAAATGAATTTCTTGGATAAGCGATATAAACTACGAAAAAAATGAGATACAAATTGTTCACCACAAAAATACCTCTAAAATTTGTTACTAATTATTTTTTGATGAAACGCACTGTTTTGGTTTTAATCGTAGAAAATAACATTAAAAAAAAATTTACGTTTTGGAAAAAGGGCACAAGCTTTAGCAACATTTTATTTAACCTAATTTTTCGCCTAAATCACATCTACAAATTCGCTTAGGATCGCTTTATTCTAGAATTCGCATTTTTGGTTAAAATCAAAAAACATTGAAAATAAACGACTTAAATTAATGGAAAAACATCAAAAGTTGCAATAAAATGTTTACTAACAAAATTATATTTTTTCTTGTAGGATGCACCTTTTTCAATTACGAAAGCAAGAAAATAAAAAAAGCATGTTTTAATACCAATGCATATTATGAATTGTAATAATATAAATTGATTGAAATGATACTTTTTTTTAGGGTAGCTGAGATTGAAATGTAATGCAAAATAAGAAACAAATATTAAAATAATCATGGTAAATAAAATTTGTACTTTATTTTGCAATATCTGAATAAGCAATCCCAGGCCAAGGTACGAAAATAAATGCAATAAACATTTCATATAAGAGTGCTGAATATAATGTAAAAAAGATCACATTTACGAAAAAATCAAGTGCGAAGCACGAGGCACTTGATGAGAATGTGTCCTTTAAAACCGAAGGAGCTTTTACAAAAAGAAGAATGTATTTTAAAGCACTGAATACGAATATGAGAGTGAAAATTGGCAAAAATTTGAATTTTATGGGAAACACCATATTAAACCTATAGAATAATAGTTTTTCCATTTATTTCCATAAATACGGGAAATTGCCATAATATTTCAGACGGAAGTTGCAGATCTTATCAAAAATGCACACTTTATTTTATATTAAATACACTATACGCGCTTTCGGGTGCGTCTTTATTATTGTCTAGCATTTTCGTTTTCTCAACATTTTAGTTTGTTCTTATTCTTGTTGCTTTTTATTCTGAACCTGATGATGGATTAAAAGTATAATTTTTTCATTCAAGTCTATAATTCTACAAGATCGAGAGAAAACCTTATAATGGTTGAGAGATTTAGAATTTATTCCAGTGAAATGATTCTGTGGGAAACACAAAAAAATGGTACGGCAAAAATCGTATATGACCTGCGGTCGATTCGTTTGCGAATAAGAAGATAAGGATCGGCATACGCATACTGTTCTTGAACACACCTGGTTTGAGAAGAGTCATATTTCAGCAGCAATATGCAAGTTGATCACACGGTAAAAAAAATTGAGCTGTGACAGGGATATTATTCCTTATTATAGCCAAACATTTAGCTGAAAACGAACGAAGGAATTTAGAAAGATCCCTGGATCAGCGAAAATGAATATCCTTGACCATTTTCCATATACCAGGGATATCGTATAGTCAAATCCCTAATAAGTATAGCTATAATAGGGATATTAAGAATAGGTGTCTGAAAAAATTATCGGAAGAGCGCCGGTGCATTGTGGGAGCAGCGAAATAAAATGGCGACAGTCTAATCGGGAGCAGTGACAGTTGAGATTTACTTTGGACAATTAAACGCTTTTTACCACTTAAAATGTGCGCGA
>NC_046664.1:65570186-65584283 GCF_010883055.1 Belonocnema kinseyi
TTGGCTACTGTAAGTTAATATATTTCTATAACAACTAAATTTTTTTCTAATCTTAAGATAATACAATTATACATAATCTGTCGAAAATAATAAACTTTCGAAGTTAGCAATTTTGTCCAAATTCCTGATTTACGAGAACAATTTACGTAAAGTAACTAAATGTCTAACTCTTCTAACTAAACGTTTTACCTAATCCAAGCGTACACTTTCTTTGAGTTTAATATATTCTCGATTCACTCGTTCGCCTCAAGAATTTTTTTTCCGTGCAAGTATAGCTTTGCTATTAATTTCAATTTTGAGCAAATCTATATATGAGAGCAGCATTGTTGAAGTGCAAGCAATTTCAAGAGAAACAGTGGCCGACCAATTCTCCTTTCGTAGAGACCCGAGTCGAAATTTAGACCCTACTTTAAAGTTTCAGCTCCTTATTAGAACCTGCTTTGATGCTATTTAAACTTATAGCCCCTGCTTTAAACTTTTAACTCCTAGAGAATGAAACATATTTAGAGCCTACATTTTTATAACTCAAGACCCTACTTTGACGCTATTTAGCCTCCCCTTCAATAATGACCTTACATTGAATCTTTTGAGTCTGCAATGTTAGAACATCATGAAAATAAAGTAAAAAGTATTTTTTACATAGGTTACTTGAACTCATTGTTCATCTCAATGACTGAATGCACACCTAATTAAAAAAAATATTTAATTTAATATTTAACCTAATTGTCATTAATTATTTATATATAAATCAATACTTCTTTGCAATACTTAATCACAGAAAAATATTTTCTCTTAACTGAAAATGCTGAAAATTTGTATGATAATGATATTTATCATGGAAAATTACTAAATATTGTCGATTAATAAGTAATTATAAGCATTTTTATCAATAATTAATGAAATTTTGTGTATCAAACAGTCATTTAGGTGATTAAGAATCACAACAAATTATAAGAATAAAATATTTTCTATCACTAACAACAAATATTAAGTATGAAACAGAAAATTTGAAAAATATATTGAAATATATATTTGATAATTATAATTAAATTCACAGATTTTCATTAAATTTTTATAAAAGTTTACGGTTAATTTATTTGCAACATGATATTAGGGAGAAAATCATTTTTTCCAAGGAACAGTACCAGTTTTCCAATGGTTTGGTCATTTTTGTTATTAAACTATAATAATTGAGAGTTTCTAAGACATTTTTTTAGAGGAATATTACTATTCATGTGTTTACCACGATTTAGGAGGAAACAGCATTTCTGTTTGTTGGAAAATGTCAACTGTTTTAATTTTTTATCATATTTATTGGAGATAAAGAACAGCCAAATGCATGAAAAATAATTGATTACTCATCTCGAATTTTGAGATGACGAGACAATTGGGCATAAAACTAGTACTGTTATTGTTAATACAAACTTATTTCCTGATGAATATTAGATTGAATATTTAACTCAATATTTGTATTTTTCAGTATAATTGGATTAATTATGATGCTGAACGACTTTTTTAAAAATCTTTGCTGAATAAAGAGATAAAAAGATATTTTTATTGACATCAGCAAGTTTGACATTGCATTCATTTGAGTAATAAATAACACAGAATCAAATTCAAATATGTAGCCTCAAGTTCTTTTTAAGCGTATGACGTAGAAAACTTGTAAAAAACAGAACCAATGTATATTGAACTCTTCAAAAATCGTTTCAAATATTTAACGACACAGAAAGTTTAAAAAAGTAATTATTCAATTAATTGTTTTGGATTTTAAAATATTTTGGACCTTGAATTATTGGACAAGTGCTAGTGATTTTGATCGAAGACATCCAAACGCGTTCCATTAGCTGAATCGGTTAGGGCGTTAGGCTTTTGGTAAATACTCAGTGCGTGCGTGTGATCTCCGATTCGTTTCTCAGTTCTTAGGGATTTTTCAGTGTAATATGCTTTAGCGTCATGATCAAAAAACTCTATTAATAATATGTCTAAAAAATAACTGCGAATATCCTTGACATTTATATCACAGATATTATTTTATTTTTTGTGATAAATAACAGAACTTATTTTTATTCGTCCATATTGGTGTGAGATTATAGAGAACCTGCTTTGATGCCATAAGTCCTACAGTAGTAGTTTGAGCTTGAAAAGAGGGTCAAATTTATCTTAAAGACAGACCCTACTTTGAAGCTAAACATAGAATAACAGCCGATTTCGAACACTTTTAGCGTTAAAGTAGGGTTTAAATTACATTGAAATGGCTGCTTATTTAGAACCTATTTTACAGCTACCAGCCCCTACTAAGGTAGGAGTTATGGCTTCACAGTAGGGCCTAAATTTCGACTCGGGGAGGTCAGCACAATTTCTGTTGATCAACACCTGGAAGAAGGTAAAATTAGAGTCGTTGGTGGCAAAATTGGGCATCGGAAAAATGAGAAGAGACGTATTGTAGAAGGTTCGTGGATCCTTGGAATGATTCACAGGGGTTGTGCACACGAATATCAATTGGAGATCTGTCCTGACCGATTGTTGAAGAGGATGTATAAACCTTGAAAATCATGGTTATGCGGATTAAACCATGAACCACTATTAGGAGTTTGTGGATCACGATACTAGAGCCCATTCTCAGAACATCGAGTCGTCCTGGCGGTGAATGAGACGATTCATCTCTCGTGGTGGCTTCCGAAAAAGCAGTCTAGTAGATCGCCTCTGTGAGTTTCTGTGGTGGCTGAGAGTCAAGAAAATGTGGGCAGATCCCTTCAATCAGATGCTAGCTGATATAAAAATCTGTTAGCCTGGTAAATAAGATTACGTGTTAGAATGCTTTCGCGCCCCCGCCTTCTTAGTATTTAAGGCGCAGTTTAACGGCTTTTGCTTTTTTGGTGCTGTTTGGCCTCTTTTTTTCATTTTATGGGACAGTTTGATCCTCAAGTTTTTTGGAAAGTGTGCTCTCTGCTTTTTTCATAATTTTATGGCGCAGTTCGACCTCTTTTCATGTTTAGTTTTTTGGGTCAGTTGGACCCTTTGTTTTTTTCAATGTAATCGGTCAGTTTATTCCCGCCTTTTCTATAATATAATCGGGCAGTTAGACCATTTAGTTCTTTAGAGAAGTTTAGTCTGTTAGTTTTTTCTAATAATATTGCGCCTTTTGGCCTCTTTTCATTTTTAGTATTTTGGGGCATTTTGGCAACTTTTTTAAAAATTAAATGGGGCAGTTTGAGCCATAACTTTTTTTGGGTAGTTTAGCTCTTCGATTTTTCTTGATCGTAGAACGCAGTTTGGCGCCTATTTTTGTTTAGTTGTTTTAAGACAGTTTGGACCCTTTTTTCTCTATATAATCCTACAGTTTAGCCCCTTTATTATTTTTTCTCAATATAATCGGACAGTTTGACCCGTTAATTGTTACAGCAATTTAGGCTTTCTGTTTTTCTTAACTTTATGGGGCGCAGTTTGATCCCTTTGGTATTTTAGTCTTTAGAAGCGTGAAGATACCCCTGTCTTTGGTCACAGAAATGACGTACGTCACATATTATCCACCTTCCAGCATCTCATGGGGCTGGATAGAGATCTGTTTAGCTGATTACAAAAATAATGTAGGTCACATAGATTCTCCTGTGCAACTTCTTATCGGGCGTGGAACTGATCATAGAAAGAATGTAGGTCACGTTAGTTCCCCTTTTTAACGTCTCATAGGGGGTTAAGACCAGACCCCCTGTGACTGATCATGCAAATAGGGTAGGTTGATTATATGGACTTCCTTCCAACTTCTCAGGGATGGCCGAGGGGGGCGTGAAGGCATTCCTTTGGCTGCGGTCACATAAATGGTTTAGATCACATAGGCTCCCCTTTTCAACGTTTAATGGTGTGCAGGAAGGCATCACTAATTGGCAAAAATGATAGTTTAAGCAATATGAAATGTTCGTGATTTTCAATGTTCAACTTTAAATATTTCAAAAACTTGTACTCATAGGCTGAAAATTATTATTACACAAAAATTGCTAAAAGGATCTGTATGGTACAAGAACTCCTAAAGCAATACACGGAAGTAATCTGTTCAGCTGGCTCTGTTGTCGAGTCGAAACATTCAACGAAGCACATCCATATCACCCCTGGTCCACCGGTTACAGAGAAACCAGGATGCTTTGCCCGGGATTATTTCAAGCAAGCGAAAAAGGAATTCCAGGATATGTCTCAAATGGCTCTGACGAGAGTCTCAAAGAGTAGCTGGGCATTACCTCTTTACATAGTACGGAAGAAAGGAGGCAATGGAGACCCTGTAGGGATTACAGGAAGCTCAATTTCAGGACCATTCCTGACAAGTACTCTGTGCCACACCTCCACGACATTGCATATGCTCTCTTTGGTAAGACTGTTTTCTGATTTCACAGATAACAAATTTTAATATTAAAAATATTTAAAAGTAACTAAAACCTCTGAATTTGAGGGTATTAGACTGATGGTGTAGATGCCTACGTTCACGATATCGTGGTAAAGGATCTCATGATGTGCTATTTTTGTAATTATAGATGTTTTTACAGAAAATTCTAATGGAGTAGTGGCTCTCATTATTCAAAAAGAATGACGACGTCGAGAACGCGGAGTCGAGATTTACTATTTCTTCAACTAGTAAACCGCCTGCTTCTCCGAGTCCCTCGCTCAAATCGTTATTCGATAAATGTAAAATCAAGCGCATAGTACTCAAATCGTATCCAAAAACAGATGGTCGAAGTTTCCGAAAGCAATTGTTTGAAGCATTTCAATGGTTGGAATACAATTCCGAAAAAGACGCTGCACTTTATTACTTCTGTCGACTGTATGGAGTTCGCGAAACAAAAGAAGATACTTTCGCAACTACTGGCTTTAGTAATTGGAAAAATGAATTAGAAAAGTTTTCCAAACATGGGAATACACAAGCGCATCGTATAAATACAACAAAATGGACTGATCAGCGCAGCCTCATCGACCGCAACTCTTAAATTACTACCCAAGTGAACGATTCGATTTTAGAGAAAAACCGTTATTACGTATCTAGCATTTTCGACGTTATTCGATTTTTTGTTGCTCAGGAATTACCTTTTCGCGGAATGCATGATGCATTAACTCATGTTGAATCTGGTGTATTTTGTTCACTTTTCGAATGAACCAGAGATAAAACCAATCACGAAGCTACTTCTATGTGTTTGCGTTTTGTCAAGAGTGGAACTCCGGTGGAGTCGTTGTTGAGTATTGAAAACGCGGATAGTCTTAAGGGTGAGTACTATGTGGATTTAATCTTCAACGTATTGAATAAAAAGGACGTCGCACATGTAGGTTTATTTAGTCAATGCTATGACGGCGCGACCGTCATGAGTGGACGCGAAAATGGTGAGCAAGCGTTAATTCAGAAAAAGCTGAATCGAATAATTCCATAGGTTTACTGTGTCAATCATCAGTTACACTTGATAGTCATAGAACTTGTATCACAAAATGTAGAGGTAAAATAGTTTTTCGATTACTGTAGAATAGCGCACAAAATTTTCAGCACATTCAACTTTAAACAGTTTTACGATGGAACAGCAACGTCTCGATTACTAGAACAGCGCTGGGCGGGCCACCTTCGCACTGCGGCAGTGATACATAATAACTATGAAAAAATGGTCAGTGCATTGAATGGCTGTGTTTCCGAACACGCGAGCGAATTCGATAGTCATGACATCGTTGAATTTATCGGTTTTTTAAGCATTATGAAAAGTCAGAAATTCACTTTCATGCTTTGTGCTGTCCTGAAAATTTTGAAATGTATCGAGCGAGCCGATAAAATTTTGCAATGAAAAGAAAATGGTTTAGCTAGCGCTCTTCCGATTATTGAAAGTGTACATGCATGCATTACAGACTTCCGCTGCGATGATGCGTTCGAAACGACATATTCGGAAAGCCAAAAATTGTTTTCTATTTTTCATGAAAATTGTGAACCTACGAAATGAAAAATCAAACCGAATCGCATTTTGAATAGTTTTGTATTGACAGAAAGCTCTGGAATTTATTCTACGATTTCCCCAACGTCGCACAGTTTGAGACAAATGTGTTTTGAAATTTTTGGCTTAGTCATTTCTGAATTTGAGCGACGATTTTTCACTAACATTACACTGATCGACGTCATCGATAGTATTGCTGATTTGAATGTGGAGAAACTCATCTACCTCAAAGAGTTCAATATTACAGTGCCCTCAAAAGAAGAAGAAATTTGCGTAATAAAGTATTTTCAAATTAACAAGATAGATGAAAAAAATTATTTGTATGAATTGTTCAAACAAAAAACTGCTTTTAAAGACACTTCCGAAATGTTTGCGGCTGTAGCAACATTTGGGTGCAGTTCGGCCCGTTGCGAAGCAACATTTAGCACGTTGACTAGAATTTTGATGCCGTACAGACGTAGTATGACGTTTCAGCGAGAAAGCAGTATAAAACTTTTCCATTTGAAAAAAACATTGAATGAAATATGAAATACAGAACAAAGACCTTCTACGTGCATTCGATAATTCAGCATCGCGTAAGTTACAATTGTATTAAAGCAGAGTGTGTATTTTTGTGCGGATTTGTAAGTGGGAAAATCCAAAAATAAAATTTCATTAACGTTTGTTTGCATCTTGATCAATTGTTTTTCCTCAAATCTTTTTTCAAAATAAGTTTCTCTTAATAATACTACACAGTGAAAAAAAACTTTGCCCCTCATAAGATTATGTTTGCCTCCTCTGACATATTAGTCTGGCTACGGGCCTGTTTCTTAGGATATACCCTGTTGTACTTAGTATATTTAGAATGCTTGTATTTCGCGTGCATTTATTAAATTCTACTTATACTCGATCAGTCTTCAGTATAAACCAAAGAATGAACCATGAACAGAGATTATACGAAAATACATTTTTACCTTTTTCTTGAATCATCAACATATTGTATCGTCATCGAAAAATTGACCTTGCTCTTTATTAATTTTGTTTTAATAGTCAATCACTAGCAGGGGGGTAAATGTGGCGTCAAGTCTCAAAGCATGTATTTTTATCAGGGACACCTCACCCTGCAACGTGTACGTCCCTCGAGAGTCAAGCCATTCTCAACCTCTTCATCATCTCCTTTAAGGCCTCCTCGCTTCTTGCAAGCAATACTATGTCGTCTAGATACGTGAGAGAAAAATTCTAAACCCTTCTGCCCCGATTCCTCCGAGCACTCCGGCCTCTAGCTTACTTTCCATATCCGCGATTCAAATTGCAAAAAGAGTTGGGCTAAGCGGACATCCTTTTGCAGCCACTCCGCCAAAACCGCTGCCGGATTTACCTTTGACGCCGCGTTAAGCTACCCAATAAAAAGGCCGCCCTTTGTCAATGCTAATTTTCCGAAGATACAATGCACTAAGTAAAAAAGGTGACGTGAACACGTATATAAAGTAAAACATTGTAAAGGTACTTATATTATAATTTTATTAATTTGTTAAAATAATGTTAACAGTACATTCGTAATGTACCGATTACAACAACACCCGTCGCACTTTTTTTCTGCAAACTCCATAAAATGTTTTCATAGTCTATTATTTTGAGAAAAGAAGCTTCGATTATTTAATGAATAATGTTTTTTAAACATTGAGGACACTAAGCGATCCAAAGATGATAGCTTTCTGCATTCATCTGGCATGTTTTGCATGCTAGTATGGGTTTAAGGCGCTTCCTTAGGCTTGAAAATTAGCCCATGTATTACTCTGACAAGCTTTTCTCCTACAATTCTGAATTGTATAATTTCGTATTTCAACCACAGACTATAAATTCCTAAATGCAGAACCTCTCAGAGCGCTTTTTCCGAATAATAACCGGGTTCTTCTTTTATTGCAATTAATTGAAAATTGATGCATCTTTTGTGCCTGGGAAGTAGCAAACCGTCACGATGAGTGTACTCATGGCGAAAATAGTTCGTGGGCCCTCTGGCTGGCTATGGAACAGCGGTTAGTCTAGAGTGTCATTTTTTCGACGATACTTAAAACATCGTAAACCTAGGATCGAGCCGAGAATTTAGATTGAGCGCCTATTATGCCTCACTCAACTTTCCTATTGTTAGAGATTATAGTCGATTAAAAGAAATTAGAAATGAGCAAATATTAAGGGATTTCATTTTAATACTGTGCATTCGGTTTATTACATTACGATAAGACGATTAAAAAAAGAAAGAAGAAAATCGTAAATTTACATTTATTTTATTTCCATTTTCTTATTCATTTCATTTATTCATTAATTCATTCATTTACTCATTCATTTATTCATTCATTCATTTCATTATTTTAATTTCATAGTGGCAAGTTTAAATTGAAAACTCTGCAATCATAGAGAATCATAATTTTCTTATCTTTTTTCTTGAATCTTTATTTGTTTCAAACACAACTGCTTGCGTCACAATAAATGTGTTGTTTTGGTCAGAATTGATGAACTATTTTGCTTCAAGATTCTCATCATTCAGTTCAATTTCATTGCTTTTCATTCGAAAAATTAAAATATTATTAACAGAAAGCGGAGGAGCCTTCTTTTTCGAGTTGGGGACTTAGCCATAGAATTATAAAATTAAATGGCATAATGTGTACTGTTTATACTTTGTTAAAATTTAATAAAAATTATAAATATATTTCCAATCGAATTATAATATGAAGTGTTTGCGAAATAAATCCATACTAATAAATTTTATTTTCAACGCCCCCCCCCCACCCCACAGCACCCCAAATATGAGACAAAAAAAAATACATTTTTACGTTCATTATTGTTAATGTTTAGCAAATATCCGTCGTCTTTTTCATACAAATAATTACTAGTGGACAATTTGAATATTTCCCATTACTTTTTAAACAATTTTCAATTGTTTACAGAAATGTAAATTATTTAAACAATTATTTAATCCCAAAAATTGTAGAAAAGAATCGTATTTTATGATTGAAATGTAATTGTTTGTCATTGTTTGGAGTCGAAAATTCTTATAAAAAAATTATGTAATTATTTAAACAATTATTTATTTTTTCTTTTCAAAAATTTTAAAAAGTGAGGCAGAGATGTCCACTTCTTCTACATTGTTATTCTGAGCAACTTTTTGTACATTTTGTTGTTTTCTGTTTGCTTTTGACGTTGTTTTCTTGATGTAAACCATCCATACTTAATTTGACATAAATTAAAAAAAAAACAATAATTAATTGCAAAAACAATAACATTAAGATTTCAGTAGAATTTACTAGTCCTCGATATCATTGAATATTATGTTTGACTCAGAAAATACGATTTAAAAAGTATTTTTCAAAAAGTAATTAATTTATCAAGTTATATTTGCTTAAACACTTAAAAGGTGGGTCATCTATTCTTTGTATACACTATACAGTCATGTAATACACTATTTAGTTATTGTAAACAAACTGATTAAGCAAATTAGGATTGTTTAAACGAATAGAAATTTATTAAACATTAAATGAAATGTATAAAAATTATATAATTATTCAACACAACATAGTATATAGGAAACCAATTTGAAAAAAGTGGACATCTCTAGCTCAATGTTCAGAAATTTGAAAAAAAAAAAATTGCTTCAATGATGATTTAATGTTTTTAGAAAAATGTGCTACTCCAAAGAATGACAAACAATTACATTGCAATCAGAAAATACGATTGTTTTTTCCATTTGTTGGGATTAAATTATTGTTTAAATAATTTACATTTCTGTAATCAATTGAAAATTGTTTAAAAAGTAATGGGAAATATTCAAATTGTCCACTAATAATTATTTGTATGAAAAAGACGACGGATATTTGCTAAAAATTAACGATAATGAACGTAAAAATGTAGTTTTTTTTATTTTTGGCTCATATTTCGAGCGCTGGGGGGGGGGGGGGGGGGTGTTGAAAATAAAATTTATTAGTATGGATTTATTTCGTAAACACTCCATCTTGTAAATCGATTGGAAATATATTTATAATTTTTATTGAATTTTAACATAGTATAAACAGTACACATTGTGCCATTTAATTTTATAATTCTATGGCTAGGTCCCCAACTCGAAAAAAATGGCTACTCCGCTTTCTGTTTATAATATTTTAATTTTTCGAATGAAAATCAATTAAATGAATTAATGAATAAATGAAATGAATAAGAAAATGGAAATAAAATAAATGTAAATTTCATACTTTTCCCATCTCAACAGTTTCCAATTTTAAGCGCAGCATCTTTTTCTATGAGTATTTTTTGTTGGACAATCGGATAAGAGAGAAAAAGGTGTATCCAGAAATTGAACGGATTAACCGATTTTCTTTTTTCTTTTTTTAATCGTCTTATCGTTATGTAATGAACCGAATGCACAATATTAAAATGAAGTTCATTAATATTAGCTAATTTCTAATTGCTTCCAACCGACTGTAATCTCTGGCAATAGGAAAGTTGAGTGAGGCATGACAGGCACTCAATCTAAATTTTCGGCTCGATCCTAGGTTTACGTTGTTTTAAAGTATCGTGGAAAAAATGACACTCTAGACCACCCGTTTCATAGCCAGCCAGAGGGCCCACGAACTATGTTCGTCATGAGTACACTCATGGTGGCGGTTTGCTACTTCCCAAGCGCAAAAAATGCATCAATTTTCAGTTAATTGCAATGAAACAAGAACCAGGCCATTTTCGAAAAAAGCGCTAACAGAGGTTCTGCATTTAGGCATTTATAGTCTGTGATTGAAATATGAAATCATACAATTCAGAAATGTAGGAGAAAAACTTGTCAGAGTAATATATGGGCTAATTTTCAAGCCTGAGGAAGCGCCTTAAGGTTACAAACCAGTGATAGTGTCTCACCTCCGAGAGCACTGTTCACAAGAGTAAACACTTCAACGGAATATTTTGGGTACAGTCGGTGCAGCTGGCTCGAGTTTGCAATGCTGCTGTCCGAAACTCGTAGTTCCAGAAAATTTGGCACTTGTCATTTTGGACAATTGACTCTATCTTTTTCGGAGCGTTCGGCAGGGCAGGGTCGCGGGTAATACCTTAAGAGCGACGAAGATGGCAACAAAACACTCTTAGGGCCGCATTATGTCTGTACCAGAATTAAGTCCTGATGATTTGAAGAAAGAAAATGTTTGCGCCTCCGCTAAAGACTTTTTTTCTACTCTTCCCAGTAAAAACTCTGGGATCAATTTTGTGGCAGGTAATTTTAAGATGGTGTTCTATCTCGCTCGTAGTTGGGGTACGAAACTCCTTGACCATGAACGTCCAAGAATTCGTTAATGTTTGCTACGAATGGATAACCCAGGGCGAGTTCCGTATATGCATAACTCCACATTTTACCAGGGAACGACTGTCATCAAATGATTCATGCAGTTCTTTAAAATTAAATTCATCCGTGCATTTATTTCTACTTTCTCGTTTCAAGACTGTAATAACATATTCACAGAAATAATACGTTTCCAATATGATTCAACAGCTATATAACTAGAGGTTAAAAAATGTATATGACTTTTTACATTTTCATTATTGTAAAACAATAATTACATGCAATTATTTAATGCTCATAAAATATAAACATTTTGAACATAATAACCTAAAAAAGTGTGTTTACTGAAATTAACTTTATCCCTTACTCACGTCAAAGATCTTTTTTCTCACGTAATCCACAAATAAAATATAACATAGGGGAATGGGTAGAATACGTGACAACGCAAACAGCACTGCGCACGTGCACGCAACTGGTCTTGGGTTTCCATTCCTGGCAAACGTTAACGAAATCTTGGAGGTTCGTGGTTCCACCTCTCCATCCCAAACACATAAGGTGATACCACTCCTGACTAATCACCGCAAAAAATCAAGACCCCTCACTTTAGAAGGCAATAACTCCGCAGAAAAAAATGTGAAGAGGTTCGAATAAGAACCACACGAATCCGCTAAGTTTTCTTAATGAAATGGTGTTTCTCTAATTTGCGTAAAAAAATTTCGTTCCGAGCTAATTAGCAAAATACAAGTAAAAATGCGATCGCGAGGCCCATTGTGGAGACACGTTAACTTTCACATGACCCCAGAGCTAAGAATATGTTGGAAAAAATTTGAAAAAATTCTGGAGTGTCCTACAACATGTTCAGAATCCAGTAGAGATCTTAAATTTTTAAAATATTTAAAAATGTCAGTTTTGCAAGGATTTTTGTTGAATGTATTTATTTAGGGATTGAATAGAGCTATCGCGCTGTTTGATGGCTTAAAATGTGTAGTAATGTACCCTGATTTATATTTCGACTTTGAGACGGCCCTGCTGAGCGAGCAGCAGCTAAATGAAAAGCCTATCTTTTCTATGTTATACATATTTAATGAATGTTACAAAATATTAGTATAAAATAATACAAGACATTAAGGGATGAGTTCTGTATCTGAAACTGTAATTAATCTTTTATAATAGGATTTCAACGAATTCTTTATTTTTAGGTAGAAAATGAACTATTTAATTCCAAATGAGCTTTTTTTTATTAAAGATTAATTTACATCTAATATTGATGAATAGCATTTACTACGATTTTGTAGCTTACGTTGATGATAATCATATTCTTTAAATAATGAATTTTGCATTTTTACACCACAATTTTGATAAATCAATTTAGTAAAATTTTTGAACGCGCATTGTAATAGTCAACAATGACCTTATATGTTGAAAAACACATGTAAGAAGCTTGTTGCCCCTTGGTAAACTCTTCCCTGAAAATCTTGGTTATCTCCCCAACATTTGTTCATGCGTTCAATGTCATAAAATTTTTAGTAATAACTGTTTCATTATTCCGATTTATACCAAATCATTACACTACTTTGGTAAGGCAAATTTCTGCCAATTTTCGATTATCGGGCTTTGTTAAGTCTCCCACTTTCTCCTGGACTTATCACATTAAAGTTTATTAAAAACATAAATATTTTGTTTAAAATAAAAATAATAATTATTATATTTCAAATTACATTCAAATTAATGAAATATATAATGCAATTTTATAGAAAAATAGTCTTTTGACTTAAAAGTTTAAGAAGTGGGACAAATTTTTTTATTTCCTAACTGGTAATTCTTTATTTGTTTAAAATTTGTCTTTCCCGTTGAAGAATTCATAATTTTAGTTAAAAAATCATCACTTTGGTCAAAAAATTTACTAGAATAGAATAGAATATTTATTTCTCCATTTACATCCTCCTTGGACTTTTACATATACTACATTTATACCTTCTCAATAATAGTGATATATACTTATACTTTGGTACTTTTGATCTGCTTCGTTACAAAAAGTTACATATCACATGCTCATACCATCATACATTACTCATACCATCGTCGCTTACAATCTACTCTTCTACTACCTCCTCACTTACTTCTTCTTTGGAAAATTTCTCAAATTGGCTCGCATATCTGCAGAGACCGATATTCAGTTTTCCCGACAAAGTGTTACATGACTTTTCTACTAAATTGGGTCCATACCTATCTCGCACCCATTTCTCTACTTCATCAACCCATTTCTTTTCAATTTTTTCCTTCGCTTTCCTGCATCTCCAAATGTGTTCCATGTTCTCCTCTTCCTCTCCACATAGCCTGCGTTCTGTTTCTTTGAAACCCTTGTTTCCCGCTCTACCTACATTGCCACATCTCAGCCTAGCCCATTGGTTCTTGTCCTTATATCCTACTTTTTTATCACGCCAGTACTCCTCTCTGCCCAGTTCCTTTTTCCACATCCTGTACAAATGACAGTAAGAAGATTCGTCTACCCTCACCCAATCCATTTGGGTTTCTTGTTCTTATTTTATCCTAATGCCCTTAGCGAAATTATTCTCAATCACTTTTAATTTTTCTGCTTTTCCTTTCCAAGCCCACTTCAAAGTTTCTTCGTCTCCGATCTCCCTCAGGGCCTCCATTAATCTTTTGCCCCACTCTGTCGGATCCTTGTTTTGAATTCCTCTGAGCTCCTCTTTGAAGCAAATATGCGGCAGTCTACCTTCCGTCATTACCAAAATCCCGATTATATATCTACTAGCCCTATTTCTTGCTTCTATTTCTACGCTGTTACGACCTGCTTCCAATCTCCAGATATATCCGGGAGTATTTTTATCC
>NC_046664.1:65584383-65591414 GCF_010883055.1 Belonocnema kinseyi
CAGCGATAAAAATTATTTTATAGTCAATTATGCAAGACGTTTTTTCCCATATAAAACAATAAAAAGTCGAATTTGGACATCTATGTTAAAAATAATATAAAATAAATTAATTTTTACCCATAAAATTAATTCTCTACAAAAGACGATTAGTTTTTAACCAACAATGATATAATGAAAATTTTCCTTAAAGACATTAATACATAGTTGAAGTTTCAAACAAACAGATGAATTTTTAACCAAGAAGATTCATTTTATGTAAAAAAAGACGATATTTGAAACCAATAATTGATTATTTAACACAAAAATATCAATTTGTGATTCAAAATTTCAATTTTTTACCGACAGTGGGAGAGTTGAATTTTTAGTCAAAGAATTTAATTTTTAACAAAAAAAAACGGAATGTGAAACTTAATGGTTTTGTTTCTAATCACAAAGATGAATTTTCAAATGAGAAGACTAATTTCCTACCCTAATAACAAATTTTCATCGAAATATGTGTATTTTCAAACCAAAGGGTTGAATTTTCAACTAAAAAAGATTAATTTTTAATTTAAAATATCAAATCTCTACCAAAAATGATATAATCCAATTTTATTTTACATAAATTAATTTTTGACTGACTATGATGGAATTTTCAAAAAAATAATAATTAAACCCTCATTGAAGAAGATGAATTTTCAACCGCGAAGATTAATTTCTCTGTTTAAAAAGACGGTATAAAAAAAATTATATTTTTAACAAAAAAGATCCATTTTTTTTAATATCATTTTTCTATCAAAAATGGTATAATCGACTTTTCTCTTAAAGAAATTAGTTTTTCACCAAAAAACGAATTTTTCATGTAATAATAGAATCCTCGAAACAAAGATGAAATTTCAATTAAGAAGTTTATTTTTCTACCCAACGAATTTTCAACAAAATTCTGAATTTCTAAATACTGCATCCAAACAGATAAATTTATTTCCAAATAGTTCAATCTTTAACGAAAAAGGTCGATTTTAAACCAAAAGGATTAATTTTCTACCAAAACATAAAGATTAAACAAATTTAATTATTAAGTACTAAAGGTCAATTTTCAATTTAAAATATCAATTTTTAACCAAAAATAGTAGAATCGAAATTTCTTTTGAAGAAATTTGTTTTTGACAAACTGAAAAGGATTTTTTTTAAATAACTCAATCCTTAATAAAAAATATTAATTTTCAACCAATAATATTACGTTTCTACAAAAAATTACGAATTTTCTACAAAATCTAGAAAGTTTCAAATAAATATATGATTTTTATCTAAAAAATATCATTTTTTAACCAAAAGTAATATAAGTACAATTTATCATTATAAAAATTAATAATAAAAAAGAAATTTGAAGAAAATAGTTGAATTTCCAATCAAAAAGGTTCGTTTTCAACGGAACATTTGAAGCCTCAATTATGAACTTAATATTCAACGAAAAATTAAATAGTTAAGTTTTTAGTTAAAAAAATAATGTTCAACTTAAAGAAGTGCAATTAAAAATAAATCTGAGTTCTCTACCTAAACAGATTGCAATTAAAAATATCAATACGTTATTGACCAAAAATGGAAAGTTGAATTTTCACTTCAATAAATTAATGTTGAAAAAAAAGAATTGTCAGAGAAATGGTTGAATGCTAAATCAGCAAGAAGAATTTTCAAACATGAAGATTAATTTTATACTAAAAAAGACGAATTTTTATCAAAATCCATAAATTTTTAAACAATTAGTTCGATTTTTAACTAAAAAGATTAAACTGTAATTTAAAAAATTACTTTTTCACCAAAAATGTCATAGTTTAATTTTCTGTAAAAAAAATTAATTTTCAACCAAAAAAATTGTTATATAAATTATTTCAAAGGAGATCGAATCCATTTACGATTAGGCAGATTCTGCAATTCAAGTCTTTGAATCGATCAGAAAGGAAATTTTATTGTTTTTAGATTAAATTTTAAGAAAACTGTTTTTTCGTCATAAATAAATTAAATGTTCAAAAGATTAATTTTTAACTAATAAAATTAATGTTATACAAAAAAGACAAATTTTGAACGAATTACTTGATTTTTAAACTATAATGGAACAGTTTTTTAAAAAAATTTTGTTGAAAATGTTCAACAATTTAGATGCATTTTTTTATGTCTTGACTAAAATTGTTTCTTGGTTAAAAACTCATCATTTTGTGTAGAAACTTGATTTTCTTACTGAACATGAACACAACGGAAATGTATCCCTTTAAGTTGAAAATTCAACTGCTTTTTAAAATTTGCCTTTTTAGGTGGAAAACTCAACAATTTTGTAGATATTTTTCTTTTTTCTTTGTTCGTTCTAAAGCTTTGCGCTCGATAATATATGCATATATACATCTACAACTGTAATTTGGTAGTTGAGAATTATCTTTTGTTAAGGCTCCTTTGTTGAGGACTCAATTATTTTGTTTAAAATTTGTATTTTTTGTTTGCATTCGATTACTTGGTTAAATGTTAAACTAAATGAGTAAAAATGGATCTTTTTTTGGTTGAAGATTCATCATTTTAGTTGAAAATTCTTTCTTTCTTTGGTTGAGAATTAATCTTTTTTGTTGAACATTTCTCTAATTGTTTTAAGGTTGAACGACCTTTTACAAATTAATTTTTTTTGTAGAAGATTCATTATTTTAGTTAAAAATGTCTCTCTGGTTAAAAATTTTAAAATTTTTTTGAATGAATTTTTTTATTCAATTCAGCTTTTTTATTCAATTCTTGGCAGCTGATGCTGCCAAGAAATGCTTTGTAAAATAGGGAAACGAATTTTCAATCATAAAGATTAATTTTCTATAAGAAATTCGAATTTAAACCAAAAATAGCAAAGTTACTTTTTTACACAGACAATTAATTTATTTCCGAAAAAAAAGAATTAAAAAAAAATAGTAAATTTTTTGAGAGGGACGGGAGCTTGGGCGAACGCAAGGTAGACGAAGGGATAATTCGCGGCGGAAGAGTCGTTAGTTATTACCAATAAAAAGTGAGGTGGGGTGGCGGGTGAGTTCTAAACTAAAGTTAAGGGGCCTAAAGTGACAAACAAGTGTTATCTAAGGTTTCTGTTCATGGGAAATGTGTAAAAATTCGCAAGGAAAAGTGGGCATCATCTCCCTAGGTTAGGTTCAATATCACAAAGATGAGCGGGATAAATTTGGACAATTCAGAAGTTAATTCTGGCCAATACAATAAGAGGGCAGCACCGATCGAGGAAACAGAGTTGGAGTATGAAATTCAGGTGGAAACGTCGACAACAACGGAGAAAAAGGCAAGAGGGAGGCCGAAAAAAGAAGTAAAGGAGAAAAATAGCCTTAGTGTAAAATGCATGGAGTATTTTGTAGGGAAAGCGGGAAACAAGGATGGAACGAATTGGCGAGGATTGACAGAAGAAGCCTTTCGTAAAAACAGCAAGCTAACTCATTCGCCCATTCGGAGGAAAGAGGAAGGGGGGCCGGACGATCTGGAAAACGACAAGTCATCAGAGCCAAAAGATACAGGGGGTACAAATGTAGAAGAAAATTATGAATCTAGTGAAAAGGGCACATCGAAACAGCGGGGGGAAGAAAAAGGACATACGGACGCTAAAGCAGAAGACGGGGGGAAAAGAAAATCTTCCGAAAATGAAAGTAAGATTTTAAACGAAGAAAGTAACGACCCACTTAGTACTAATAGAGAATTCACCTTAAAATCGCTAGAGTCGGTGATTCAAAAATCAATTGATAGCTGGTGGGAAAAGAAAGAAAAACTGGAGAACTTTCAAGTACGAAATAAGTGCGAGGACAGTCAAATAAGATTCAGAGAATGATAGTAGAGAGTGAGGAAAAGGACGGAGTTATATTCGCGGTAAAGGAGAGAGAGATTGAATGGTTGCAAGAAATTGCAAACTTAAAACATCAATTAAGGATTAGTGAAGCAAGGGTGGCAGAATTGGAGAAAATAGCGTTACAATCAACAGAAAATCGGGTGTTGCAGAGGGGAGAAGATGAGACGAATAGTGAGAGAGGAGCTGAACCAAGAGAAAAGGAAGATGCACTTCGCAGGGATGAACAGGAGACAGGAAGCGGAGAAGTCACACCCTAGTTGGCTTGGGGATAATGAATTAAGGTACGAGCTAAAAAAAAGAAAAAATAGGAAAAACTGGATAGTAGTGAGGGGTTTCAGAGCAGTAGGAATAAGAAGACTAAAGAAGGAAATACAAGAAGTAATTCTGGATATGACGGGTGAACAAATTTTTATTGAAGGTATAAGAGTGATAGGTGGGGGCATACTAATTAAAATGGAGTCCTGGATAGCCAAACGAAAATTAATGGAAAAGAAGAGCAGACTGCAGGGAACGAAAATAATGATAGAAGATGATCTGACGCCGAGAGAAATAGAAGTCCAAAGGTGGATAGATAACGAGGTGAGAAGGGGCAAGAAGAAAGGAGAATTTGCCAATAGAAGTTACATGAGGTGAAAAGTAGGGAATCGAGAATTTGTTTGGAACGAGGAGGAACGAGTTGTGGAAGAAAAGCCCTTTTAGAATGGACCAGGTTCCCCAAAAAATTGGAGAGCCTGGAGAGAATAATTTCAGAATGATTAGGGGAATTACTTGGAACATAGCAGGAGGTAACAAATTGCTGGATACGTCGGATTTTTGGGAGAAATATGATCTAGTAATACTTCAGGAAACCTGGATGGAAGACAGCAATCTACAGGAATTTTAGAACAGGCTTAATAAAAACTTTTACTGGAGCGGAAAACCAGCAGAAAGAGTCAAAAAAAGAGGCAGAGCCAGTGGAGGTCATCTAATCGGAGTGAAAAAAGATATAAGCGAGTGTGTGAGTATTGAAGAATGGGAGTTTGGTATGAGTGTTAAAAGTAAAAATTTAAAGGCACTAGGAAAAAATATATTATTTGTTACCGTATATAATAATGTAGGAATGTCTAAACTAAAGAGCAAATTAATAAAAATTATAGAACAGGCTCAAACTAGAGGGGAATATATAGTTACACTGGGGGACCTGAATGCTAGAGTGGGCGAAGAGTGTGGGGGTGTAGAATATAGCGCGGGGAAATTAAATAGAGGCTACTCAAATGAGAGAAATTCGGAAGACAACTTATTAAATGCGGAAGAAAAAAAACTACTAGGTATGTGTGAAGACTTTGGTTTAAGGATATTGAATGGTCGAACTAAGGGTGATTTAGGAGGTAAATGGACGCATATCTGCGGAGACGGAGGCTCAGTGCTAGATTATCTTATAGTCTCGGAGAACGAAGAGGTTTGTCCAATTAAAGAAATTAAGATCCAAGCGAGAATAGAATCCGATCACCTACCCGTGGAATTTAAAATAGAAGTGGATGGACCAAAAGGTTTCGAAGTTCTGGTCGAGGGAGAGGTGGTGGGAGGGAGGGAAAAGTTAGTATGGAATAGCGAAAAAGGGGAATTATTCAAAGAAAAAATGAAAGAATTGTGGACAAACTATCAAATAAGAGATAATAAGGGGGAGCAATGGGAAGATAGATGGGATAAATTTAGGGATAGCATTTGGCTAGCTGCAAAGCTAGCCAAAGAAGAAGAAGAAGTCGTTAAGAGTGGGAGAACAGTGGTACGATGAGGAGTGCAAGAACCAAAGAAAAATTGCATGGCGCTCATTAAAAAATTGTCTCAAAAGAAAAGGAGAAGAAGAAAGGGATTTGTTAGTAAGAGAGAAAGAGAAGCTTAGGGAGTTAAAAAAAAAGGAAGAAAAGAGAAAGAAAGGAAAAGAACTGGAAGAAGGTGGAAGAAAGCAAGAATATGGGAGATTTTTGGAGATCGCTAGGGAATTTTAGGAAAAAAAGGAAAAGGGGAGGGGGCAGAATCAGCAAATGAAGGAAGAAGCACTTCCAAAAATTACTTTCAACAGAAAAGACAGAGAGAGACGTAGGGAGGAGTGACACAGAAAGCAAAAAAGAGAAAGTTAGGAAAAAAGAAGTAAGTATGGAAGGAAAAACAAGGGTTGAAAAAGAGAACGTAGGAACGAGTGAACTAGATAAGGAGATAACATTCGAAGAGATGGTTGGAAATATTAAAAAAATGAAAGCAGGAAAAGCCCCGGGAGAAGATGGAATTTCCATCGAATTCATTAAAGGAATACCAGAAGTTTGGGCTCAGGAGATGCATCGTATTTTAAATGGATTTTGGTTAACCGGAAAAATCGGGAATGGATGGGAAGAAGCAGTGATAGCACCAATTTTTAAAGGGGGAAATGAGGAAGACACGGGAAATTATCAAGGCGTTTCACTTCTAGACACGGGATACAAAATATTGGCTGTATAAAGAGACTCAAGCGGGTTTCAGGAAAAAGAGATCTGCCAGGGACCATATATTTGTCCTTAACTTGTTAATTAATAACCGTCTTAAGCGAGAAAAGGGGAAATTATATACTGCATTCATTGATTTAAAGAAGGCATTTGATACGGTGGATAGGGAACTTCTCTACCAGAAATTACGCAAAATCGGAATTCAAGGAAGGATGCTGGAAATGATCCGGACAATATACAGGGTTACAGTTAACGAGGTCTTGACGGCAGAGGGGAACACGGAATGTTTTGAAACCAAAAGAGGGGTGAGACAAGGATGCCCATTGAGTCCCTTACTGTTCAATATATTTTTGGACGACATAGACGACGAATGGGTTCGAAAAAACGAAGGTGGAACAGTAATAGGCAACGAAAAAGTGTTCGCCCTTAAATTTGCAGACGACATAGCAGTAGTTGCAGATTTCCCAGAAGGGCTGAGCAATATGCTGAAAACTCTTGAGAGGTACGTGGATATGAACGGACTCGAAATAAATCTGAATAAATCCAAGATAGTTGTTTTTCGAAAAAGAGGGAGGAGAAAGAAAGGGGAAGAATGGAGAATTTGTGGAAACAAGGTGGAGGAAGTGGACTATTTTAAATACTTAGGATATTGGTTTTCCTCAAACGGAAAACACAGGAAACATGTCAGAATCATGGCAAACAAAATGCAAAAGGCAGCTAAC
>NC_046664.1:65591514-65595468 GCF_010883055.1 Belonocnema kinseyi
TAACAAAAAAGGAATAAAATAATAAAAAATTTAATATAATTACAAATACGTCACTGAAAAAATCATTTGTAAACAACTTTTTCGATTGAAAATGGTTTCATTTAATAAAAAATTGATGACAAAACTTTTTCGATTACAGTGGTATTGTTTTCTCATCAATTGCACTTCTTTAAAATAAAATAATGTTTTAAGATTACTGCAAAAATTATCAATAGTTCTTAATAACATTAAACAAAATTTAAATTTAAAAATAAGTGATTTTCATTTTTTATTAGTTCACAACTAAGATATTAATCAAAAAATACTGCTTCCAATTGTAAAACTGCGTATTTACAAGATATTGTGTACTATTGTGTACTTTTCATAGATTTAATAAAATTCTCTGATATAGGCCACCATGGTGTCTACTGTTTGGTGTCAAATTCGTCTGTTTTAGTAAAAATGTGAAATAATCTGTAGAAAATTTCATTTTTTTGATTGAATATTAACTTTTATAAACTAAAAACTACATTATTCTATTTTTGTTAAAAATTTGATATTTTTTATTGAACCTTGATCTTTTTTAGTTAAAAGTGGAATTATTTGTTTGAAAATTTATGCATTTTGTTGAAAATTTGTGTTTTTTATTAGAAATATAAAACTACTTCCTTGAAAATTCATCTTTCTAATTGAGAATTCAACTATTTTGTTGGAAGTTCCTTTAAAGTTAGTCCAAAATTAAGTTATGTAAGATAAAATTGTATTATATCATTTTTGGCAGAGAATTGATATTTGAAGTTAAAAATTGATCCTTTGTAGTTGAAAATTCAACCCTTTGGTTTGAAAATGCACATATTTAGCTGAAAATTCGTTATTTCGGTAGGAAATTAGTCCTCTCGTTTGAAAATTCATCTTTGTGATTGAGAACAAAACTATCGAGTTGCACATTCCGTTTTTTTTTGTAAAAATTAAATTCTCTAACTGAAAATTTAACTATTCCGCTTTTGGTGGAACACGGAAATTTGGAATTAAAAATGGATATTTTTGGGTTGAAAATTCAATTATTTGTTTCAAACATCGTCTTTTTTATATAAAATTAATCTTCTTGGTTGAAAATACATCTGTTTGCTAGAAATATCAACTATGTATGTATCAGCAAATGCATCTATTTTAGTAAAATTTCAATTAATTTGTTGAAATTCAATTGTTTGTTGTTAAATATTAATTCTTTTAACTAAAAAGGAATTATCCTATTTCTGGTTGTATAACACTATATTTTTAAATAAAAATTTATCTTTTTTGTTGAAAACTCCACTATTTGTTTGAAAACTTATCTTTTTGATACGGATTCAACTATTTCGTTAAAAAATGATTAAAAATTCAACTGGACAATTTCAGGATGAAAAATTATATTTTTAATTAAAAATTAATTTTTTCATTTGAAAATTCGTTTTTCTAGTAGAAAATTATTTTTCTTTGTTAAAATCTTAACTTGTTTATTTAGGATTGAACTATTTTCTTTACATTTTCTTGTTTGTTGAAAATTAATGTCTAAGGAAAATTTTAATTATATCATTGTTGGTTGAAAAATAATCTTTTTTTGTAGATAATTAATGTTATGGATAAAAAATTAATCTGTTTTTTGTTATTCTTAGCATAGATGTCCAAATTCGATTCTTTTGTCTTAGATTGGAAAAAATGTCTTGCATAATTTACTATAAAACAATTTTAATCGGTAAGAGATTCTGCTAAATAATGTGTAGGACCTGTCTGGTTTTAAGTGAATTCTATTTTATTTTAAATACTTTTGATTATATTGTTCTTGCATTGAAAATTAATTAAGTTAGAAATTCTATTATTTCTTTAAAACCATTTTTTTAAATAGAAAATTAATCTTTGTGTTTGAAATATCATCTTTTTTGTTAAAACTTTTACTATTTGGTGTTAATTTCATCTCTTTTAATTAAAATTTGAAATAATCTGTAAAAATTTCATTTTTTTGATCGAATATTAACTTTTATAAACTACAAACTCAATGATTCTATTTTTGTTTAAACTTTGATATTTTTTTGTTGAAACTTCATCTTTTTAGTTAAACATTATTTTATGGCTGAAAAATTAATCTGTTTTTTATTATTCTTAACATAGATGCCCAAATTCGACTTTTTTGTCTCAGATCGGAAAAAAACTTCTTACGTAATTTACTATAAAAGAATTTTAATCGCTGAGAGAATCTGCTAAATAATGTGTAGAACCTGCCTGGTTATAAGTAAATTCTTTTAATAATATTGTTCTTGTATTAAAAATTAATTTAGTTGATAATTCTATTACTTGTTTAATTAAAAATTAATCGTTGTGATTAAAAATTCATCGTTTTTGTCAAAACTTTTACTATTTGGTGTCAAGTTCATCTGTTTTAATTAAAATTTTTAATAACCTGTAGAGAATTTCATTTTTTGGATTGAATATTAACTTTTATAAACTAAAACCTGAATTATTCTATCTTTGTTTAAAATTTGAAATTTTTAATTAAAACTTCATCTTTTTTGTTAAAAATTATTTTATGGTTAAAGAAATAATTCGTTTTTTCATTATTCTAAACATAGATTTACAAATTCCATTTTTTGTCTTATATCAGAAGAAACGTCTTGCATAATTTACTTTAAAAAAATGTTAATCGCTGAAAGATTCTGCTATATAATGCGTAGAACCAGCCTGAATTTAAGTGAATTCTATCTTATTTTGAATACTTTATATATTATCGTACTTGAATTGAAAATTAATTTAGTTGAAAATTCTATTATTTGTTAAAAAAGATTTTTCTAAATAGAAAATTACTCTTTGTGATTGAAATTTCATCCAGCAAAAATCAGCCATCATGACCTCGTCCCATCTACCCTGATATCGTTGTTCCATCATTTTTATGTCTTGATGAAAACGTTCCCCTTGTTCTTCGCTGAAATCACCAACATCATTTTCGCAACAATATTCTCGTAGTCTGGACTTTTTTTGTTACCGATGAAATTTGCGTTTACTGCTTTAAAACTTTCCCATGCGTCCATTTCAATTTTCGTCATGTGGCTCACGAAATTAGTATCTCTTGTCAATATTCGAATCTCTGGTCCATCAAAGACTTCTTTCAATTTAGCGTCTGAAACATTAGGGAATTTAAGGGATATATACTTATAGCATTGTCCATCTTTGTCTAACGCCTTGACAAATTGCTTCATGAGCCCAAGCTTTATGTGAAGGGGTGGTAGTAAAATTTTTTTTTTAATCAACGAGGCTTTGGTTGATGATATTATGAGAACCAGGTTTGAATGAATTTCTTAAAAGCCAATGTTTTTTGCTGTGATGATTGGCTCGATCTCTGCTATTCCACAGGCATATAAAGCATGGCTCTCTCGTGAAACCCGATTGTTGGCCTAATGTCATGGTTATGATTTTGAGATCACCACATATTTGCCATTTGTGATTCGTGTAATTAACTTTGTCAAGAAGCATTTTAACATTGTTATATTCTTCTTTGATGACCGTTGAGTGAGCTATAGGGATAGGAGCGTAAGTATTCGTGTCATGCAGTAAAACAGCCTTAATGCTGCGTTTTGACGAATCAATGAAAAGTCGCCATTCTTCGTCTCTGTACACATTTTTCCAAGTGGTTCATTAGTCCGTTAACGTCAGTGCAGTACATTAAAGACGTCTCTTCGTCTTTAACGAAAAACTTGCTGAATTCTTTGTCCCTGTCGCGATAGAATGAAACTTTTGTCTTCGGCTCTAGAAGATTTCTTCTTTTTTGAAATGAAGCGGCAAATTCAGCGCCGTCTTTCGGTAATCCAAGATCTTTAATAAAATCATTCAGTTATAGTTGCAACACTAATATTGGAACCTTCAATTTCATTTTATGCACGCCATATTCGTCATCTTTTTCGTCATTTTCATCGGAATCATCAGAATTATTTTCTGTTCGATCAC
>NC_046664.1:65595568-65600004 GCF_010883055.1 Belonocnema kinseyi
GTTATTTTTATTTTTGGCGTTGAACCCTTTGACGGAATTCATGCAAAAGTAGCAGTCCTTCGCAATGACGGGTTTTTTCCATGTGGTTGGTGTAGAGTACTTTGCGGTACTTTTCTTTGTTTGATTTTTTTAGACGATACAGCATAAGTCTGCAGGAATTGCAAATGACGTGAGGAACCCATTTTGTTTCTTTGTGCAGCAATTTATGGTCAAAACACTTTTCGTAAAGACTTTTCACTTCCTCGTCGATTGATTTTCGCAAACTGCTCACTTCATATTTACTGCAAATGTAACAGAATGAATCTGAACTATTCTTGCAGGCCCGCTTTCCCACCCTGACCAGACGCCGATACTGGGGTTTTTCCCTGCATTGTAATACACTTTTTACCTGTGTCTGCCATGACGGCATGAACGCCCTTTACCCAGGGATTCAGCCAATGTGGATCCGTTGCCCACCATCACCACGTGGAGGTGCCCTGGTTACAGACACAGGCGAATAATGCTAGTAACAAACGGTTACGAAACTCCAGACATTTACTGCTATTAATGTCAAAATATGAAAGTACGCCAGAACAGGGTTGCCAGCGTAATCGGTTAGGTTAGGTCAGGTTTTGTTAGGTTACCATAGGTTAAACCTCTATGTAGGTTAAGCCGAAGCTGAATGAAACGGTACCGCAAACACAACGGGACAACACAATCAGTTTAATTGTATTTCGTGAGGTTAGATTAGGTTAGGCTCGGTTAGATTTATTTCTAGGTTAGGATCGAGTTGACCCATTCGATGTAGCACATATTTGCTACTGGGAAAATATGCTTCCAGAGCTTTACGTGAAGTTCAATAAATTTCTGTTAATTCAGGTTAGTTGAGGTGAGGTTCTGTTGGGTAAAGTTATGCTAAATAAGTTGATATCAGACAAGGGTTGATCATTCACAGTTGTCGACATGTTTTTGAAGTGAAAATTTGCATCACTGGCATTATTTTGAAATTTATTTGCCTCAGCGCATGATTTTTCGTCATTTTTTGAGGTTATTACTCAACCATAACGTAATGGGTGATTTTTGATACCGAATTTGAATTCAGCGCCCCAAAATCCATAGGAATACGTGTGTCTTGTTACCAGATCCGCACACTTTTTTTGTGTGGCTGTGTTATTATTCCCAACAGTGATCCAAAAATAATTGCGCATGCTTGAACTGTGCGTCGCCCATTGGCTCTAGTTCGCGTACGTATTTAAAAATCAAGTACAGACGCGCACCGTAGCCAATGAACGTCTCTCAAATCCAAGCAAGCGCAGATCAAGCCAGCTCCGTTGGGATCATTTAACTTCAAGAAAACACGTGTAACGTTCCATTACTGTCTAACTCACGGTGACTCACGAGTGTCCCTTTCGCACGCGTGTAGCTATCAAAGAACGAGCAATCGTGACAATTTTTTCAATATTTTTCAACTCTGTCTAACCCATTCACAACTCGTGTCTGATACATACAGCAATGAAAATCGAGTAGTGTGACAATCGAAATCGACAATATCGTTTAGATATTTCATATTAAGGAACTATTCCTTCGTGCATTCACACTGCACTGTAAAAAAAATTTCTGGTAATTTTACCACTTTCAGAGTAGGTCCGATTATTACCTATTCCCAAAGTAACGTTTTCACTGGCAATAACGAATATCCACTTTCAGTATGGAATTTAACTTTTAGGTTATTTGAGTTTCCAGACAGATTTTGTAAAATTAAAAATGCACTTAAAATTTTAGGTGATGGTATTCTAACCAAAAATATTCATGTTTTTATTCAACAAATTAACTTTAGCATCTACATGAGAAATGTGAATAATGGTAATTTGACTAGAAATAGTAAAATACCCGTTCAAATAAGGAATACAGTAGAAAGCAGTTTTTTAATTTAAAAAATTCTCGTTTAACATTTTTTATCCATTTTGCAAATAAATTTGTCAATAATTTATACCGTTCTGAAACAGCCTCTTTTACACATAATTTTATTTTTACCAGTTTTTCATTATTTTCTGTAACTTTGAAACGTTACAATTACTTGTACTTATACTACGTTCAGAGCTGTGAAAGTACGCCGCGTTATCAGTTATCAAATATAAAGACGTGAGATTACGTTGCAAAAAGGAATTTTTAACAGTTTCTGTACTTTTACCAGCGTCAACAAACTCAACACTCTGAAAGTAGGTCCATTTATTACCTACTCTGAAAGTCACAGATTCACAAGCAGAAACTGTACTTTTACAAAGCCTTGCTATATTTTCAGTCTAAAAGTGATAAAGTTACAAGATTGGTTGGAACTTCTAGTATGCAAGTGGCATTAACCCTATAATCAGAGTAGTAAAATTGCATCAATTTTTTGTTGGTAATTTTACCATTCGAAGTGGTATAATTTTTTTTACAGTGTACCAAAATTAACTTTTATTGCACGTATATGGTAACCTGAAGTTAGCGTTGTATTCAAACTTTGTTTTTAATGTGTTATGCATATGGATGATCATACGTTTGGTGATATTCAAAGCCGGAAGCTCGTTCTTTGTACATTGAACCACCACAAACGAGTAAATTAGAACAGTGACGGTAAGCATATTAGTTGCAGGTACTTTGTTCAACGACGACATATTTGAAGACCAAATCTGTCGAAGACGATGCTTGTATCTGCTTTTGAGATACTTCTAAAGCGCAAATATATATACGATTTATTATTTGATTTCCGACATACATTTTACGAATAAAGGTGGAAACTGAGACTTTTTGGAAAGAAAACGAATACAAAGAAGATGGAGAAGGAAATACTGTTACTGAGGAAATACAATATTCTGGCCAAAAAGATTTTTTAAAAGAAAGTTGCGCGTTTCTGGTCAATTTCATTTAACTTACAGTATGTGTTTAATTTGAAAAAAATATTTTAAAGAAACACCTTAATAGGAACGTAAGTTATATTATTTTAGACTTACGATCAAGTTGAATAAAAAGACATTCAGTTAGACTTACTTTCTGAATGAATACTCGTAGAAGAAAAATTGCAAGTTTACAATTTAACAAAAATGTCTATCTCTAAAACTTTAATAGCTTTTAGAACATTATTTCATAATACTGTTTTCATTTTTAATAAAAAGTGTTATAAACAGATATTAGGTTGTTCGATGGGATCTCCAGGCGCCATTTTTAGTCCGCAATGTTGAATTTTCCATTTTGATCTCAAATCAGGATTCAGCAACATCAAAAACCCCTAATAAAAATTTCAACTTCAAAAACACTTCACTGATTTAAATTCGAACGTGAAAACCGCCCCTCAGAGGCAAGGGGTAGGTTCTAGCCTTAAACTTGAACCTTTGCCGATATAAATTACGTATCGATTATTTTCCAAAACTCTAGAAATTTGCAAAGTTTCATACAAATCTGCAAGTAACACTTCCGTAGCATTACTAGGGAGATAGCTTTGAAAATTTAATTATCGTGATTATTTGAAGTTTGAAAACAATAGTTTCTCAATTTATAAGAACAAAATTTTCATAAATTTATGCAAAATGGATATACATATCATAAGACGTGAAGCTGTCTCAAATAAAAATACAACTCTACATTTTAGTTTTTTTTTGTCAATCAGTAAAGCAATCTGCCGATATCGATAGGCAGCTTGTATTATTTTTCCCCGTGTAGCTAGATATAAATTTATCATTATAATATCTTATCTCTCTTCTTCCTTGACGTCTTTAGTAAGTGTTGGCCCAGTGCCGGCGCACTCCATATTTTGCATGTATGAAGTTTGGTGTTTCATATTGTGTGTGTGTGTGTGTGTGTGGAGGCGGGGGGGGGGGGATAAAAATACATTTTTGCGGCTTTAAAATTTGAATAAGAATTTTGAAATATTCCTAAAGAAAAAGTAAATTAATTTTCTTGAAATAAAGGCTGGCCTTCCAAAAGGAAACATACGCCATATTTGCGGTATTGAGATTATTAGCATAAAAATAATAAATCTCAATCTACATTGTGAAAAAAAGTTTTTTTCATAGAACTTTGTGCATTAGATCAAGAAAATCAGTTCATTTTCCAGGAAAGCGATTGGATACATTTTTGTAAAATTTTATTTCTTACTTGGTACGAGGGTAGTTCAATAAGTCCTTAGAATGAAGTATAAAAACAATTTTTTTTGGGTAAATTTTTTTTTATTTTTCAACATAATCTCCTTGGAGCTCTATACACTTGGTCAATCGCTTTTCAAGTTTTTTTAATCCTTCAGAAAAGTTCGTTTTCGGAAGTTCCTCAAAATAAGCACTTACAGAGGCAATGACGTATTCGTTGTCTCGAAATCTCTGCCACCGAGCCATTTTTTCAAGTTTGGAAATAAGGAAAAGTCACTGGGGGCTAAATCTGGTGAATACGGTGGGTGTTCGACCAATTCGAATTTTAGTTCTTCA
>NC_046664.1:65600104-65621023 GCF_010883055.1 Belonocnema kinseyi
ATTGTTCCTTTGTCTCAGGAGTGTAATGGTGTATCCATGTTTCATCCACAGTCACAAATCGACGAAAAAATTCCTCATGATTCCGACTTATGCGCGCCAAAAAAGCCTCAGAGGCGACCACTCTATTGCGTTTATTCTCAGCTGAGAGCAAACGCGGCACCCGTCTTGCCAATAGCTTTTTCATGCCTAATTTTTCATGTAGAATTGAAACAACTGCACATTGAATTTGATTTACGGAAATTCCTTTAATTAAAGCAAAAAATCCAACGAATTTCATATGAAGAACGCAATTTTTTTATTTACATAAAATTCTTTAATATTAGCATATTATTTTTCTTATTATCTCATTGACAAAATGTAACTCTTCGCGTGTGACGTATTGCGACACCGAACTTTCAATATGTTTTTAATATTTAAAAACCATACAAAATAAATTTTCAAGGTATTTACGAATGAACTATTCATCAAGATAGAATTAAATTTACTATATGAATTTAGTCCGAATTTTCTATAAGAATGGCAGCCACGCATTCACTAAGTTAATTTTAGTCATTTTTTTCTCAAATAAATTGTCAGTCACTACTTAGACACTTTTATTTTTATAAATTAAAACAATCAATCCAAGAGTGAACCTGTATTTAATTAAGCTCTAAATCTATTTCTTAATTTCCTTGGATTCTTTTGAATTCTGTGGCATTTCTTTGAAATCCACTGAATCCAACGGATCGTTTTTGGATTTCAATATTTTTAAATTCACCTTGAATTCTTATGAATTTGCAGGTCCGTCGAGAGAAAAATATTGGGGGGGGGGGGGGGGAATGATGAGACTCTATGTATAATTTTTAAAAATTTAGAATTCAGGCTGATGAAAACCTCTGAGGAGAATCTCACCGTTACCCAACCTACCCCTTCCGTCAGGCTTGGGATTTTATCAAATTCTTATTCACTAATTCGATCCACTCCCATTTATCTGAATCCAATTCATTATCTTGGATTTAGAAATATTAGTCTATTCTCTTGAATTTTTCTTTATTATTTCGAATTTAGATGAATTTCATCAAATGTTTTTGAATTCCCTTGAATTCTTTTAAATTCACTTCAATTATGGAAAACTTATGGAAAACCTCTAATATATCGATTTTGAAGTAGCAATATTTCACCTATTGTAAACATAGAATTTTTGATCGATATTTGACAATGCCTAGGCGGAAAAATGATATATAGTTTATTTATAGTATGAAGTTTTATATATAATATTCATCAGTTTTATACAAAAAATGTATAAAGCAAATGCATATTATATGTAATACTTCACACTATATATAAACTTTATATAAGATTTCCGCCTGGGTAAAGTTACTTTTGCTTATATGCCAAATAAAATTTTTGAAAATACTGAGAACATCTGCCTGTCGTTAAGAAAATGTTTAAGTATAAATCTGGAATTTATGTCCGTGAATTTGGCAACACTCCTTTCTTCGTGTTTTTTAAATTATCCCATCGGCATGGTGGAAAAGCGACAACAATACTTTCGAGTTTTTCGTGACTCACCTATCGCCATGTGTCCCAAGCATAAAATCGGTGGTCACAGGGAACGAAGAAATCACGACGACAGGCCGGCGAAACCCTCGTGTGTTTTGAGGACACGAAGCGACCCAATGATGACAGCTCTCTGCATCCCCCTCGCAAGTGGCTTGGCGTATTTTCGCCACAAGGATATGGCTTTCAGCTTACAAACAAAGGCTAGATATTGTGATAGGGACCTCATCGGAACCCAACTTCAAATAGGGAAAGATGGCGAAATTTCTGCATGGAATGTTGGCAGCGCATCAGTATGGCAAGTCATCCTTGAGTTGATTCGTAATCTCAAAATTCTTGCAGGATTTACTCATAATTTTCTAACTTTTTTAGATCTTTTAGCTTCATTCAGAAACCCAATATTTCGGGAGCAAGTTCCTATTTTTTATTTAAACTGTAGATTACATTTTATATCGCAATCTGCAGCCGAGCCTATTCCAATATCAGTGTAACTTTGAGATTGTAAAGTTCTACATTTATTTCCTCAAAACTGAAAAACTTTTTTGGTCTCAATTTAGCAACACTGTCGCTTGGGAGTAGACTTTTTCTTCGAAAATCTTCAAACACAAGATGATGATTTTTCTTTTTTTTTTTTTGATAAAATAAATAAAGAGTGTTACGACGCCATCGATTCACCGCAATGATCTTTATTTATATGATCTAAAACAATGAAAAGCCTGCATCCTGTACTAAGATACTTCGAAAGACAAAATCCTGATCTCTATTTTTGATCCAAAAAAATGGGTTGAATATAAAATTATTTTTCAATTTGAAACGGGGTATAATTTTCAAGTTAAAAAATGGTTATAACCGTTAAAGAGATTCTCAAAAGTATAGCAAAAGCATATATGTGCCTATTTTTTATTCGATAAGAAAGCAGTTTAGTACATTCGAAATAGGAGCTGCCAGTGTAGAATCTCCCCCCCCCCCCCCTCTTCTTCATCACGATCTTTTTTGTAAAATCGCATAGGACCTATGCCTTAGGTATAGACTTGAGAAAAATTCCCCCATTCATGCAAAATCAAAATTAATGCAACACGAGATATATAAAACTGTAATTAGATTTAAATTATTTTTTGATTTTATCAATTTAGTTTTTTTAATTAGTTTAATTTATTATCTATTTTCAAAAAATCCACTTCAAATTTTTTCCGAGATGAACCATTTTACTAGGACATGCGTCCCATATTTAGAAAATTTTTATCCAGTACAAAACGGTTTTGAAAAAGGATGGCGTTTGGGTAGTTTCTTTATTCTTCCTGGACCTAATGATATTTTCCAATACGATTCGATGCATTCATGCTCTAATTCAACTTTAAATAATTTATTTAAATTTATTGACAATTTATAATGTATTGTAATTTTTGCATTGCTACACGGCTTTCAGAGGATAATTATAGGCTCTTCGTTATTTTCACATTTTCAGTTTTATTGTAGACGCGTGAACATAAAATATATATTTTTTTATCTGTAACTTCTTGCGGGAGATTCGGGTACCAAACTATAACTTTTGTACCCTCTCAAAATTTGAAAAAATATGTTTTTTGGCTCCATACATACATGGAAATTTCCGTGTACGGAGTTCTCTATGGTATCCATACTGGCTGCGCCGCCCCTGGATCTTACAGATAGTGAGTCTCAATGATAATAACATTGCTCATTTCTTTCCAGACTTTAATGCCGAGGAGTTATTATCAGCGGGTTGTAAATACGTTTTTTTCTCAAGTGTATGAAGTGAATGTTACAATAATATTCTGGAATTTACTTTAAATTATAACGGAAAAGATTGAATTAATGTAAACAAAACTGGTAACCGGTTTGTCGTAATCATTCGTTTTCCTCTTCCAAATGGGTCTACAAGAATTAAAAATTATTTTTGATAATCCTATTTATTACCCTGGAGAAACTGTCAAAGGAAAACTTTTCATATTCTTAGACACTCCACAAAAATATAGAGGTACGTATTTGGAAATGTGTAACTGTATATATTTAATCATGTATGAATGTTTTTCGTACTGAATAGATTTTTATAATTTCATATCAAAAGGATTTTAAGTATTCCGTTCTTCAATAAATTGCGAAAGAAATATTGCGAGAGAGATTATGATTAACAACATTGAAAATTTGAATTAGATAATTAGATACCCAATGGGCACACAAGTCCTAGAGTCGTGCCTAAAATTGCCCTAAAGACGTCTTTTGGTAGACGTCTTGAGGATATCCTAAGGTGTTTTAAAGATATGAAAAGTTCCAGAGAATGGTTTATAGACGTTAAATCACAAGACAGAGGTATAATACATTCTAAGGACGTCTTTAGGATGTCCTGCTGCCCACTGGATTTAGTACTTATTCTATCTACCTATATTTCTTAGCCGAGATAATCTTTTTAATATAAGAAATTGGTATGCTGATTTAAAAAGTTGAATTATATTTGTTATCAGGAATACGGATTCAAATAAAAGGAGTAGCCCAAACTTTTTGGAGGGTAACTAAAAAAGAGACAGATAATAGTCTACGCCATACTGCAAAAAAGAGTACGGAGTCCTTTGCTCATGAAGAGTATTTTTCAAGAAGATTTTACATAGCTGGAGGGCACGCTGGTAGGCCTTTTTTAATTTACAATTGTTCATTCACCTTAGACTTCTAGGCTTAAACTTTGACCTCTGAAATTTGTTGTTTCTTATATATTCAACTGCGTACAACCCTCTGTTGAGGTTCGTCAACTGTTGAATTCAATCAAAAAAGACGAATTCTAAAGAAAATAGTTGAGTCCTCAACCAACTAAGATTCATTTTACACCAAAAAGTTGCATTTTTAAGCACAAAAGATTAAATATCTACTAAAGAGATGAATTTTCAAATAGAAAAGAGTTTTCAATCAATAAAAAAAATGCATAGAAAATGTTGAAAGTCTAACCAATAAAATGAATTATCTGAAAAAAGAGTCGAATTTTCATCAAATAATAAATTGTTTACCAAATCGTTGGATTTTTAAACTAAGAGGATCAATATTTAACCAAACTTAATTAATTAATTAAATTTCGACCAAATATTTGAATTTTGTAGACAAAAATTTTAATTTTCTATAAAGCCAAAGAGAAGGCAATGTTCAACGGAAAGGGATGCATTTTCAAACCAGACGAGGACAAAAGCTTCGATCAAATTGAATTTCCGACCAAAAAAGTTTTTGGAGTTTTTAGATTTTTGAGATTCAACTGAGAAGATTGCAAAAAGGATATTTTTTTAATCAAACATTGAGTAGTCAAACTTTTATTTCAAAATATTAATTTAAAATAAATAACGGATTTTTTAGAAGATGAGTGAATTATCTACCAAATAGTTGGGTTTTCTAACAAAATGTTGCATTTTCAAGCCAAGCAGAAAAATTTTCTGAAAAGCACTTGAATTTTCAACTAAAATTATGATCCTTTAAAGAACAAAATGATTTTTAATAAAGGAGTTTAACATTGAACTAAGCACTTGAATTCTTACCCGAAAAAGATTAATTCTGAACAAAAACTGTAATAGTCGATATTTCAGCGGAAAAATATTTTTATTTCTATTCAAAATCTGTTAAATTCAAACCAAATGACGAATTTTCAACAAAATAGTTCAATGTCTAACCAGAAAAGATTAATTTTTCACCAAATGGTTTAATTTTACACCACAAAAAAATTATTTTCAACCAAAAAAGATGAATTTTGAGGAAAAACATAAATTTTTAACCGAATAGTTATATTTTAAAGCAAAAGTAATCATTTTCTAGCGAAATACGAGTTTTTAACAAAATACATGAGTATCAAATGAAGTGTAGTTTAATTTTCAAATGAAAAAATCAATTCGAACCAAAAGTGGAATAGAGAAAATTTCAGTTAAAAAAAATTATTTTATAAAAAAATTTTTTTTAGCTAAAAAGATGAAACTTTAACTAAAAAGTAAATTATTAAAAATATTATTTAACTTTCGACCAAATAGTTGAATTTTAATCCTGAAAATTTGAATTTCCAACAAAAAAGTTTATTTGCAACCAGAATAAATTAATTTTTAACCAAATAGTTGCATTAGAAAAAATAACATTCAACAAAAAATAAAAAAATGAAATTTCAAACTAGAAAAACAACAAAGTTTCGATCAAATTGAATTTTGAAGACAAAATTTGAATTTTCAACCCAAAAGGATGACTTTCTAATCGACTTGTTGCATTTTCACAAACATAATTAAATTTTTAACCAAACCAAATTAGTTGGTTTTTCTTATTGCTTGTGTTCCCTTAATTCAGTCTTTATTATCCAGTTGAAGAAATAAAAATTTTACCAATTTTATAGACTAAGAATATAAGATAGTTTAAATAGACATTGAAATTCATTTTTAATTAAAACAGAAATAAAACTAAATACTGATTGTTATTAGAAAATTTTATTTTTCAAAACTAATTTAATTAATTTAATTAATAGATTTAATTCCTTATTGTTACGCAGACTTAAAAATATTTAAGTTATAAATGGGTTCGACCCCTCGTCCTTCATGTAAGATAGCATTGAAACCCGTTGGCGTCTCCCCTTTAAGAAAATACTTTGTATAATTTATGCACGGCCTCTATGACCTTACATATACACTGAAACCTGGCTTTAAGACGTTTCTATAATTTCTCTCTTCAGCAGCAACGCGACAAAAGGGCAGTGTCCTGGTACTCACGTGGGTATGTTGCGTAATATTATATATTCCAATTGCAAATAATTCAGACGGTCCTGAATGTTTACGTTTGTATTCCCTGGATTTACGACCAAAGCCACTGTCAGTCATGCCCAAGACTGTTCTTAAATCCAGGTTCTTGTGCATTTGAATTCTGACGTTTCACCTTTGTCTCCTGACTTATACAGAACCTACCTATTTACTACCTACCTACCTATTTAACTGAACAGGTGAAACTGAATTGCCATCTGGTGAACACGTGCGTCCTTTTGAGTACAAGTTACCTCAAAATTTACCCAGTAGCTTCGAATCCGAGTTCGGATCTATAAGATATACAGCTAAAGCTATTTTTGGTTTTCCTTGGGGATTCAATCAGGAAATTGAACATGCCTTCAAAGTTGTGTCTAATTGCGACCTAAATAGAGATCCTAGAGCGAAGGTAATTTAAAATAATATTTTCATGCTGTAATTCATTAGGGTGTCTAGCGAACATTAAACAAAAATTCAGAACCTTTTTAGGTTTCCAACCCGTTAACCCTATTTTAATTTCAAAAACCCAGGGGCACGGGTTAGCGCTAGAAAAAAATAACGATATTTAGTTTTCCAGAAAATGAATTAATTGGAGGTGTAGAGAAGGGGGGTATTACCAAAAACCGAAAGTTGAATTTTTACATGTATAAATGTAGACCATCCTAATGTGAAAATTACTCTTTTTAATATTCTGCACTAAGACCCCTCAAGCTTAAAAACCTGAAAACATGAGAATAATAACCCTCCGGGTGACTCGTCCGTGGTAAAAAAATGAGATAGTGCTTGAGTTTTATTACACAAAAATAAAAAATATCATACAATGAAACTCTTCTATAGCGCCGATTTTGGGGCTGATGGTGAGTGGGAACTAACTCATTATAGCATGCTCTACTTATGTTTGTTTATGCCTGAGTGCTCGCCTGAGTGACAACCGCAGACCCCGCGCACCTCACGCAGCTCCTATTACACCGACCTACGGCGCGGCATCAATTCTTCTAGGAAGGGCTATAGAAGAGAGGGTTATTCAAGGGTTTCACTGTAATGTTAAACATTTTTTGAATTTGAATTTTCTGATAAATTTTTTTCGTAAACATAATGCACTTTGAGAATGATTGAAAAAAGTTCTGTGTTTTTTTCAGACTTTTACTGACGATAGAAGCAGAGAGAAAAATAAAAACGAAAATGGACTCCCCCCCCCAACTTATCCAATATGGCGGCTAAAGTTTTGAAACTTTAGGAAAGTTTTTTTTATTGTTTGATTTTAAATAGCGGACTTGACATTTGATTCCCTTTAGGGGCGTTTTTTGCATGCTTACCCGGCTATACCTTTTGACTGAGTTGTCAAAATTGAAGTTAATATAGCAGCTGAATGTTCAACTACAGCGAAAGTAAAAAAATTTTAACTATATAAAAAACATTACAAGAGGGTGAAAGCAAAACTTCATTTTTTAAATTTCTTCAATTTTCCCTTATTTCTCTCTGAGGAATATTTCTTTTTCCCTCAAAACTAATTTTCAGATTAGAATTTTAATCTTGCAACATTTTTATAATAGAATCTAACATAAACGGAACATTTTCAAATTAAAGTCCAAAAATCTAAAATTGATTTCATTGTAAAAATACTTTTATACAAGAAAAGATCAATTTTTAATCCAAAAGGACAAATTTGCAACAAAACTGTTAAATTTCCCGTCAAAAAAATGACTTACTAACAAACTGATTTAATTACCAGTGAAATAATGACATTTTAAATAAAATAATTTATTGTTTAACCAAATTGTTGAACTTTTAAACAAACTAAATTATCTTTAACCAAAACCAGTTGCATTTCCAACAAAACAATTGAATTTTCTAAAAAGAAGTTTAATTTTTAACTTAAAAAGATGAATTTTCAATCCAAAACGACGAATTATCGTCAAAAGTCGAATTATCAAACAAAAAATATATTAAAGTTTAAAATCTACAAAATAGTTAAATTTTCAATATATAAAAAATGTTATATATATATATATGAATTTTTATATATACAGGGTGGACACGCTGGGGCTCACATACATGGCGAGTTGAATGCTACCCGAGTTGCACAGCAGCAGAGGAGAAGCCATTATACAGGGGTATTTCCATATTTCGCTCCTTCAAAGTTTCATTCGGATCGGCCATTCGGTCAAGTCCGTGCATCTTCGGATCAAGTTTATAACAGTTTCCATGGTTGCGTTCGAAACTTCAAACGGATGCAAGTGTCAAGACAATATAGGTTATGTTATATAGTAATTAAAAATAATAAAAGTGTTTAATTAATAATGAAGTGAGACATGTGAACTGAGAAGTAAACGTCATTTTTTTTCTGTGCTAATAACATTATAGAATGTCTGCTAAGTGACAAATACTATAAAATATTAATAATATTCTGTGCTTCCAGTGGGCGAAGAGTGAATGGTGTTTAACGCTTATTTTTACTGCATAAAAAAGGTATGTTATGAATAGACAGAATATGTTTCAAATAAAGTGAATGAAATATTACATGCGTAAACTTTAAATTAACATTGCCTACATTTACTGACAACGATTAGGGAAAACAGGTGAATCTGAATATAACCGTTTGAAGTTTCGAACGCAACCATGGAAACTATCATAAACTTCATCCGAAAATGCAAGGACTTGGCCGAATGGCCGATCCAAAGCAACTTTAAAGGCGCGAAATATGAAAATACCCCTATATAATGTCCTCTCCTCTGCTATTTTGCAATTTGGGTAGCATTCAACTCGCCATGTATGTAAGCCTCAGCGTAAGACGTAAGCGTATAACTATATATACCCTGTATATATAGTTATAGATATAGTTTTCTAATCACAAAGCCGAATTTTCAACTAAAAAATATCAATTCTCAATCAACAATCTAAAAATTATATTAACGGATAAACAAATTAGTTTTAATCCAAAAAAATGAAATTTTGAATAAAATTGTCACATTTTTTAATCAAGGAGATGAACACTCAATTAACTATAATTTTTTTTAACAAAGTCGTTCAAGTCTTATACAAGTAACACTTCAAAAATTAGGGTATACTTTGGGATTTTTTTTTGGGATGAAGAATATAACGAATCTTTTCAAACCTTTTATGGTTTATTAGGGCACTTTTGAACTAAGAAATACAGAGAAAAACGCGTTTAAAGATTCACATGTTCAAAAAAGGCAGCATCGGGAGGCTAGCGCGAGGCGCGCGGGTGTGCCCTTTAGGGGTTGAAGAATGTACTTACGACTCTGAAACTTTTACTTCATGTTTTTGGGAAGACAAGCTTCCATTTAAGCTATGAAAAAAATCGATTTTTTGAAGCCATTACATGGGTCGCCTCGTTAACTTGATTCGGAAATATTAGGAACAAAAAATGATTAAATTGTTGTGAAAGTTGAAAAAACCGTCATGATTTTTTACTGTGATAAAATAAAAAAACCATTATTAAAAAGGTGCATTTTTCTACTTTCAAAAATTAAAAATCAAATAAAAAATGGCGAAGTTATAAATTATTATTGTATTCATTTACCCACCAAAGAACGATACATCAGAGAAAAAATGTTAAAATCTATTTTTTTAAGGGAATAAACATTCCAAGACCCTAAGTGAAATGGAAGGAATTTTTCAGGTTTTTCTAAGTGAAAAAATTCACGGACTTGCCAGGCTTTCAAGGATTCCTAGAACGCTAGACACCCTGAATTATTAAATAGAAAAATGTAATGGATCCTGTTGAAAAAAATGTACATGATTTGAGAGTTTTCCTTTTTAGAAACCAGTTATGGTGGAGAAATGTAAAGCCTTCGGTTGTTATTGTACTTTGTCAACTATAACGGCTAATCTGTCAATCCCATTGGGGGGATACGTGCCAGGGCAATCAATTCCAGTAAATGTCGACCTGGAAAATAAATCAGGAATTAAAATTTCTAATGTAAAATTGACGTTACATAAGGTAAAATATTATCATTTTATGTTATTTACAATAATTATTATCTTGAACCTGAAGCATCATATCTATACATTTTTAATACCTGACGGTTTGAAATATAAATAATATTTATTTATTTAGAATGTGATCTATCGAGTGAAAAAACCCCGGGCGGATGAAAAAACGAAGTCTTTTATAGAAGCTGAAATTAGCAAAGGTCCAATGGAATATAAAGGGATGATCAGTTATAAACAAGTTTTGAAAGTTCCAGACCTTCAGCCCTCGACATTAAACACTTGTGGCATCATTACCATTAATTATACACTAAAATTAGAAGCTGATGTCAAAAGATGGTGTTGGTTAGTAGAAGATCCATTAAAATCAATTTTGAATAAAATATAAAAATGCAATTAAAAAATAAGTCTGAGAAGGTCCGGGATCAAGACTCAAAAGCGAGAGGTTAAAGCTTAAAGGCCGGGGGTCAAGTGTCAAATTCAGGGTTACATTTTCTGGAAAAAGGAAGAATTACTCTTAAAAAGTCAGTCCGAAAAGTTCTGGAATTTAGGCTCAAAGGTTGTAGGAGTCAGAGGGTTCGTATTTTTGAAGAAAAGACAGAGGTACTTTAAAGAAAAAATCCAAGAAATTCAAGGGGTAATTTGTTAAAGTCAGGGTTCGAATTTATGAAGAAAAGGAAGCAGAACTGTTTGAAAACTAATCTGTGAAAGTCAGGGGTCAAGGGTCAAACGTGAGGGGAGTCATACGTAATGTTAAAGATAAATGGATGAACGTCAGTTAATATTTACCTTTCTAAAGTAAAGAAACAAGTCCTTTTGAAAAACAGTCCGGGAAGGTCAGGATTCAAGGTTTAATAGTGAGAGGTAAGAGGTTAGAGATCAAAGTGCAGGGGTCAAGTATCACAAGTCAGATGTTTACGGTTAGAAGCCAATAATAGGGGTCATATTTTGATTACTTTCACTTTATTTTCGTATCTTTTAGCCGTCGAAGGAGTTTGAAAATCATTACCCCTATTTTGATAGGAACCGTTCCTATAGCCAATTATCAGTCTTTAGTGGCCTCTGGACAGCAAAATGATCGAATTAGGCGAAAAGTTAATTCAGAAGGCTTTTCTCCTGGCGCTGCTGTATATTGCACTGCAGGTTCGTATTTATATTTACATAAATGGCTATTTTATTTTTGTGCTTCTTTCAAAGAAGATTCCTGCTACCGACATTCTAGAATGTGGGTAACGCAGGAATCTGTGTCCAGAAACCATCAGATAGCTTCACTTTATTAAAAGCTGAGAGGTAAACAATGGATCAAATGCATAAAAAAAACTTTATTTTTGTACATTTGGAATGTTTGGATACATTTTTAACTTGAACGTGAAAGAAACTTAACGCTAAGTTATTGTCTGATAAAAGCATTTTTTTTCAGCTCCGCCAACCTACCAAGAACCAATTTTGAGAGCTCGGAAATACCCGGAAGAAAATGCATCTGAAACGAGTCCTCTAATACCAAAGTGATACTTATCTTGAACTTTTTTATATATTTAAACAATTTATATTATTTTTGAAAGTCAGTTAAGACTGATTTTGATGTACTTGAAAAATTAAAAGATATTTTTCACCAAATTAGTGTAGGGACCTACGTGTGCTGCAAAAAGAGTTTTCACAGATTGCTGTAAATAAAATGCTTTTTTATAGAACTTGGAATATAATTTCCCACCATTTATATTTATAATTATACGATCCTCTTACACTTGTCTACAGTTCATTTTTTTAAATTCTTTTGCTTCCTTTAATTCTTTCTAAATCTTTTGATTGTACCTTGAATTTAGATTCTACTTCTATTTGATTCAATTCGGTTTTTGCTTTCAAGTAAATAGTGAATTGAAAGTGCAAAAGTCTGTACAACGTATTCAATTAGCTTTTGTTCTCAGTTAAAACTTAATACAGTGCTTCTGAATCTACTTCGTTTCAATTAAATTTACTTGTTGGAACCAAGAATCAACTTCGAAATTGAATTGCCTCATTTTACTCCACAAATACTAGAATTACATCTTTTTTAGACCATCACGATTCGAAGGGAATAATTAACTAATTTTAATATTTTTTGTATACATTTTTTTTTATTTAAACCCGAGGATAAAATAGAAGTTTATACAAGAATTATTCAAATTAGTCAATTTACACTTCAAATACAAATTTTGTTAAAAATAGGAATAGGCCCTAATTACCTTAAAAAGATGTAATTCTATTATTCACGGAGTAAAATAAGATAATACAATTTTGAGGCTGGATCCTCATTTCAACCCCTTAAATTTTTTGTATGATCAAGGTATTAGGTTCAATTTAAAAGAGTTTAAAACATTTAAATAACTTTAAATGATTTTTAAAAATTTCAAAAGATTTGTAAACATTTTATTAGAACAGGCAATTTTTGAAACGAATTATAATTCTTAATTGGAAATTTGGATAATTGTTGGCCATACGAATTATAATTCTGTTTTTAGACAGAGAATTCGCCAAAGAAGTCTAAATTATAATTTTTGACGGAAATTCACCATTCCTTTTTTCTAAATCAAAATAAAAATTCTTTAAAAAATTCCCGTATCATGAGAAACATTCGCAAGTAAAATTATAATTCTTTACAAAATATATCTACGCTGTAGTAAAAATTATAATTCTTAACGGAATTTCCTATCTGAATTTTCAAAATTATATTTCTTTACTGAAATTCCCTGTTCAAAATTCAAAATTATAATTACTTGCGTAAATTTAGGTCCTAAAGTAAACATTATAATTCTTCACGGGAATTCCCTGTCCGACGCGTCAAGTTATATTTATTTACTGAAATTCTATGTTCCACCTAAGAATTATAATTCTTTTAGAAAATATAAGGTACATTCTCAGAATTAGAATAATTAAATATATGAAATTATATTTAATTTGCAAATTAGTACATTCGAGAAAATCCCGCTTTTTACGGGTGAACAAATTCCCGGGTACAAATTTATAGGTAAAAGTTTTGAATTTCTTATAGAAAAATCTCTATTCAGTCCCATTCCATCTTTTTTGTATTAAGAGTATTTTTGTATTTTAAACATAAAATAAAATGTACCCACTGAAGTGAAGTTTTCAGTAAAAGTATTTGATTCATCCATTGAAAAAATTCAATTGTGGTTAATTGGACCTCAATTAAAGAGGCCTCAATTCACAGGCCCCCCACAAGACTTCACGAGAAGATCTTCGCGGAGTGGGAAAAACGGCTTCGTAGATGATATGAAAATGAAAGTTGGAACTGTAAATACCCAAGGTAGCTACTAGCACCAATAACCTAGTCACAATTCAGTGTGGCGTTTCATTCTACGCGTTTCATTCAGTTTTCTATTCTCTTCAAAATGGGTCTGAAAGAATTTAAAATATTCTTTAATAATCCTTACAAAGTTTATTATGCTGGAGAAACTATTAAGGCTCGCATTCTTGTTGTTCTAGATTCTCCCAAAAGAATTCGAGGTAAATGTTTTTTATATGCTTAGTACTTAAATAAATCATTGTTTGTTTTTTTACGTGTTTTTTTATAAATACTTTTCTTTTAAAGAAAATTGAGTGTCTTTTGAAATTTTCTGACTTCTAAAACACTAACATTACTTCATAAAAATTTTATATATTTTTTTTGTATTTTTAATGATAAAAAAGAAGGTTAGTGAACTTTGAAAAAAGATCAAACCTCTGTCACATATAATTAGGTAATTTTTAAATTCTTTTTGCTTTTTAGGTATAACTGTTAAAATAATAGGAGAGGCCAACACTGATACAAGAGAAAACCAGCGTAAGTGATTTTGTAATTAAGATTTGTTTAAGCAATCATTTAACTGAAATAGTTTTTTTTATCAGGACAGCGCACTCGTTGGAAATTAAAGTCAAATAAGAAGCGAGACGATTGTTCCGATCATGAAGTATATTTATCAATTACTTACTCAATTTTTGAAGATAGCTCTGGTAAGTTTACTTTTATTTTTATTTTTATGTATTAATATTCAGTGTATTCAATGATCATAAAATGATTAAACAAATAGCTTATTTTCAAGATTTAAGTGAATAAAAAATAAAGTAAATATTTTAAATAATGAAATGTTCGAGGTCGAACAAATTCTATAAAGAATATTAAAAAAGAAACATTTTTCAACTGTATGCCTTTCAAATTTCTCAATCTTAGCGGTTTTAATTAAGGATTTAGAATTGGACAATTTTCTGAATAACCAAATAAGCAAAATTTACAAAATTAATATAAAAATCTTGAAACTAAACGACTATAAAATTAAAAATATCAACTGACAATTATTAATAATGCAGCCCTTCATAAAATTAAACAATGTCAAATTTTGATCCATTTTTATATTTACAATTTAACATTTAAATATTTTAATGTAGATAAATAATAGTTTAATGTAGAAATATTATTTTTCGAAAACCGCGAATTTTTGAAACTTTATGGACGCTTAATTTGTTCCTACGAAAAATATTTGTAAGGTCTTTAAATATGTACAAAATCTATTATTTAATAATTCTGATGTAATGTCTCTATTTGAAATTCAATTGATCATATAATCCTATAATTTAAATAACAATCTCATAAATTATCCATTGCAATGATGTTTTATATAATTGCATGATTAAGAAAATAAATTCTCAGTTATTAAAGTTTGATGACTAATCTAAAGATTAAACTTAGAAACGGGACGCCACTAACTGAAGAGAATTTACACAATTTTAAACCTAATTTTAATTTTAAAGACAATGTCTAAAAAATTTAAATTAATTTGGAAGCAATGAGCTCCACGAAAGTATTATTTATTTATATTTAAATCATTGATATAAATTCATCTCAACTTGATTCTAAAAAAATTGGACGATTACATTACACTCTCATGATTGAGAATTTAAAAATAAGTTCAGCATTATAATAAATTAAAGATAAGTAAAACGCCGTGAACAAATAATTTGAAGATTGCTGAGTTTTCATAAATAAAAAATAATTTTTTCTCGTATTTCAATCCACAGATGTAGATGAAGAGCTCGAATTATCACCTGGTGAACACCTTTATCCTTTCGAGTATGTTTTGCCTCCAGATTTACCCAGCAGCTTGGAATCTGATTTAGGTCATATTAGGTATAGAGTTGAAAGTACCATTGATCAACCTTGGAACTTTGACGAAGCAATTAAAGAAACCATCACAGTTTTTTCTAACTACGATCTCAATACAGATTGCAGGGCTTCGGTAATTTTGTAGAAGTTTTGTTCATTTTTGATATGTTAAACCTTTACTCAATCTATATAACATTTTATTTATACTGATGAGCGACGGGGATTAGTGGAATGGTCCAAAAGCATGCCTGTTAAAATCTTGTTGTTCGTTGATCAATCTAATTGTTATTAACTTTTTGTAAATTATAGTTTAGCGACTTCTTAAGGAATGCTCAAGGGATCATTTCCACCCAATAGCTTGAAATTTTACAGTTTTTTCCTGTAGAATTCATGCCTAAGTCGGTATTTGTTAAAATTTGTTTGGCATTAATTATCTTTATTAGAAAAGTGTCATATTTCGAGTATTTTCAAATAATTTCCAATTGCTTAAGCAACTAAAATTTCGTTTAAACTTCCTTCTACACAATTGTAAAAAATTACTAATATATTTTTCTGAAAAAATCATATAGCTGATAAATGTTAAAAATAATATTATTTCTGTAAGGTACTTTGCAATTATTTAAAAAAATTTGTTTAACCCCTTTTTCCCTGCGAATCGAGAAAAGTTATAATTTTTCAGAAATAATGATTCAGTTCACGAATATTACATCTAAGATTTTTTTGTAAAAATCAGTTTGCGATTATTTAAAGTATATATTTCACTTGCAGTATTCTGCTTATTAATCATTACTTTCTTATCTGAATGAAATTGGCCTAGAAAATAACTATACATAAGTTGAATGAAAAACTATTAAAAAATTATTGTTTAAAAAAATAATAAGCGAAATAGTGTAAGAGATTCCAAAAAAACTAGAATTTGCTCCATCTTTCATATAAGCCGCAATTGAATTATCCTTAATTGTTAAAATAATTGCAAACTGCCTTTAACATTCGCTCTCAACGTCCATGAACTGCGTTAATTCCAGAAAATAAAAACTTTTCACTTTTCACAGAGGAAAACATTGTTTTAACAAACGAAAATTGTTTAAATACTTGTAAAATAGGTTAACAGAGAAATATTAAGCTTGACATTCACAAATTGTATCATTTATCCCGAAAAAACTTTTTACGATATAAAGGAGGAACAAATTGTTAAAACAAATAATAATTATTTTAATAGTTTAAAATTAGTTTAAAATACTTGGAAACTTGTTAGTTATCAAATAAACATAATTATTGTTGAAAAAAATACCGTCCTTTGAATGAATTTATATAACCTATGAAACTGCTATTCTGCGTTTTTGGGATGTTCTCCGGGCACGACACAAGGGATTGGCTATGAGTCAACAGCAAAAGCTGTTATTAAGTGGAAATTAGTTGTAAAATACTCCTTAAGAATTGAGCAAACTTTAATTTACAAAATTTAATAACAAGCCATAACAAGTTATTGACAAAAAAATTCAAAGTCTATTTTTTTGACCAACCTAGGGATCAGAGATTGATAGGTCTCTATTCCATCGGCAGTTACAATCGATTTCAGTCATACATAGAATTTCTCAAACGTTATTAAAGAAAATTCTAGGTTATTAAATTATCACATTATTTTATTATTCAGGAATCTGTAGTGGTAGAGGGATCTAAAACCTTTATCACATGTAGCTCTTTTGGCTGCTGTTATCCTTCGCCACCACTTCTTGTGAATTATTCACTGCCAGTTCGAGGATATGTGCCAGGACAGACGATTCCAATCAAAGTCAATATTAAAAATGAATCGGGGGTGGAAGTTTCATCTGTAAAATTGTCTCTCGAAAAGGTAAGAGATTTTCTACAAAATATATATTTTTTTGGAATATTCTAAAATGTTTCCAATGCTCTTGAATATTTTGAAATGTTGAGGAATGTTCATGAAAGTTTACACACGTTCTTGAATATTCTATAGCATTCGAAACTTCTGGAATATTTATGACTTTTCAGAATTTTTTTCATAATTACGGAACATTTTAAACATTTTTGAATTTATCCAGATTATTTTGGAAGGTCTCCAAATGTTTTGGAATATTTTATTATGTTCTTAATTTTTACAATATGTTTAAATGTTCTAGATTATTCTGCAATTCTGGAATATTTTTTAACATATAATAATATAATATTATAATATAATATTTTAGAATATTTTTGATTTTTTTTACATTTAAAGAATATTTTAGAACGTATTTAAACGTTCTCAAAAAGAGTATTCTTTCAGTTGTAATTAGTATGAAGATTGGAACTCTGATTCATTTATCATATTTTAAGCTTTCCAAAATATATATTTAAGCTCTACAATGTTTAAAAATTAAATTAAACTATTTCCTAAAAAATGCTGCAATAAAAATGGTATATAATATCTTAACTCTAGTGTGTGACACATCGTATAAATAGGCCTGGTTCGGACATCAGAACTAATTGTAAATGGACCACAGTAGCCGAAGTTAGCACAAGCCCACTCGAACATAATCGAATCGTCAGTTTTAAGCAAATTTTGAAAGTTCCTCCCCTACCACCCTCAAATTTAAACCACCATCGCATTATTGATGTCAAATACTCTGTAATATTGGAAGTCTTCGTCAATGGATGGTGAGTACTGATAAGTTTTTTGTTAGCTTCTCTGAAGAATTAGCATGAACATTTATAACTTTACTGTAATTTTGTCATATCTGAGTCTTATTTTTTGGGTCATAAATTTTTTTTGCAAACTTAGCTTTTAGGTGTCTTAGTTTTGGGCCTTACGTTTTGGAAAATAAAGCCTAATACTTTAGCTTACAGTTCGAATAATTTTTTCTCCCTCATAGAGAAAGCTTTGTGATGGTAACATTTTTGAAATTTATTTAAATCGTTTAATCAAGCGTTTCTCAATTTAAAAATGTTAATTACAGTGTTCTAAGCAGTTTTACTCGCGCTCGTATGCGTGTGTGTGCGGATGTCACACTTTTTGTGAACGCGATAAGTTGAAAACGATTGCAGACAAATTTATGAAATTTGGAGGAATTATTTTCACCGCTGATATCTTAAAACTGATTTATAATATTTAAAAAATCGATTTTTAGCGTAAAACTGTTTTCATTAACTGTAATTCAAAATTGATGCAAGAATATGAAAGACTTCTTGGTTCATTCTCATTCTTTGGTTCATTCTCATTCCTTGGTTTTCATTCTCGTGATATAAAGTTCATGTAAGAATAGAAAAGATGTTTTCATTCCAGACGAATCGATTGACCTATATATAATATTGATACATTTGATTGAAGAGTAAGAGAGCTATGGTCATGCTTAATATTAAAAAAAAAAAAACGATTTTTATAGTAAATTTTTATTCATTAACATAATTCAAAGTCTATGCAAGGATAAAAAAGATTCCCGGATTGGAGACAAACCGATTGACCTATAATATTAATACACTTTGTTGAAAAGCAAGGAAGTTATACTCATTTATAATATTTGGAACGTCTGTTTTAAACAGGCAAACTTTTTTAATGACATAATTCAAAGTTGATGCATGGATAGAAAAGCTTTTTTGATCATAAATTTTTAAATAAAATTATTCTGACAATTCTTGTACAAAAAACATAAGGTTAGGAAAAGGATAGAGTGCGACGGTACTTCCAACTTCACTTTTCCAGCTAAAAAAAATTACCATTTCAAATAACAAAATTTATTTATCGAATTTGTCATTGTATTTTAAAAATTGTTTGCATTATTTTGTATATTTCTATTTTTTGTGAATTTCTATTTTTAAGTTGATCTAAATGAAAACTTTTGTTTGTCTATTACTTAAAAAATCACTAATGCTTCCGATATGAGGAAGCAAATACATTTGCTACGAAGCAAAGTGTTCGTGAAATTAGCACCATATTATTGCAAATAAAAGCAAAGTGGAAACAATCGAAATCGAATTTGTAGCTAGTTTATATATGAATTTCAGGTGTCGGAAAAATTTGAAAATTGATACTCCAGTTATCATAGGGACCGTTCCCTTATCCAATTATCAGTCTTTAGCGGGACCTCCGAAACAAAATTATCCACGAAAGGACCCTGCGGTTGGCTGGAATTCAGTTACTTCAGTAGATGCTAAATTTTCTCAATCAGCACCTAATTCATCAACATCTTCGTCTTCTGCCCCTAACATCATACCAAATTCATCCACGACCGTCGATGCATCTGCAGAGGATTCCTCTTTACAATTACGTAAGAATTAACTTTGAGAAAATAAAAAATAATATTAACCCTTGATCAACACACAGGGGTGCAAATCACGCCAAGCCCACTTGTAAAAGTTGTCATTTTTGTATTTTTATTGGAGATTTTAATTTCTTTACTATTATTAATTTTACTTTTTGGCCGTATAAGTAAGGGTTAAGATGATAATTTTCACTGATGACACTTTAAACTCTAATTTGAGGGTTCAGAACCCAAATCTTGGAATATTAATAACAGAAAAAATTATTTTTTATTCAGCTCCACAATCGTATGACGAACGTGAATTTTCGAAGACATAAGGCTGTTATGATGAAAAAGGCTCAAAGGTGTTTTTAAAAATATGTGATATCTCTAGTGAGATATCACGTCCCTTTATTTAGTATAGTTACAGAGTCAAGTCAAGATTAGAACTAACTTAGCGGCTCTAATGCCCTTTAATATATAGGCTGCTTATCTATTCAAAGGAGAAAGCTGTGGCTGTTTACATATTACAGCCCCCTTTTTGGATTGTTTTTAGTCTCTTAAAACCTAAAATTTTAAAGATCTAGGTGTGATTATTTTCGGTACAGAAACATTAGTATTAATCATTGGAACTGCCTCTTGTCGGTGTACAGTATTGGCTTTGTTTCCGAAACTACAATTTGTATAACAGTTGCCTATTAGACGTTTCACAAGATCAATTATAGCGTTGAACAGTCCTATTTTATACATAGTCAAGAAGGTAATTATACCTAAAGATGTGTATCCTAAATATCTTAATCATTCTAAAGCATTTTGTTTCCATGTTTGGACTCGGTGATGACTTGAAATCGTATCTAAAATGCTTTCGGAGTTTTCTAGACTAAGGTGTGTGTTGCGTAGCGTATTTGAGTCGATAATGTTTGGTAGTAAAATCATTTTGTTCTTTATTAAAGTCATGTCGGGTATGTCTAGGTCGTATGTTAAATTCAGTTTTACTGTCCGCGTGACATTTAGGTCGTTATTTCTAATATTCAGTGAAATTCTTGGCGACATAATTTTGCAATTTTTTCCGTTTATTATAAATGTTCCTATATTAATGGTTTGGGAGTCCATTGAGTGATTGAGGCAGATCAAGTCGATTTGCTCCGTTTGGGTAAATATAGCTAGGTATCCATGTGAAATTGGTATATAAGTATCTGGCTGTAGTAAAAATGTTCCTAATTTACATTTACCTTTAGATTGGGTGTTAAGAAGACTAGCGTCGCAAGTATCCTGTTGATAAGTCAAGAAGTCAGGT
>NC_046664.1:65621123-65624316 GCF_010883055.1 Belonocnema kinseyi
TTCGAATTCTTGGATGGTGGATTTTAGTATTGCGGGTGTGACTATTGTTGGTTCAATCATTCCATGTTTACCGATGTTAATTGCGTTTAAAGCGGTCGACAGATCTTCACTCATCTCGGAGATAAAGATCTCTAAGGTTGTTATCTGATCCTGTAATAGGAGTTGTTTTCGGTTTTCATTTGACGAGTTTACTAATTGCTTCATTAATTGACTTTCGGCCATGAGCCTGCCGTTAAGACTTTGCATATCTTGTGAGGAACTATCAAGAATTAGTTTAATGATCTTCGTGTTATTTTTGACAATTTCGGCCACCTTTTTATTATCCGAATAGACTTGGTGAAATTCGTAGTTAACTTGATCTATGTCGTTTTGGGATAATGTACCGAAAAGTGTTTTCGAAATATCTCCAACAAAATTGAATAAACCTCTTCTGAATCTAGTTTTCCCCATAATATTATATAATAAAATTTCTTTTGTTTTTAATCGATTGTACCTGTAAACCATACTATTAACAGTGTTTTTAACTGGGCATTTACTATCGCAATTTTGGACTAAAAAGTCCTTTAATTTGTTAATGTTATACATTCTCTCCTGAGTATTGGTGAGGTTAATTCCTATTATCAGTGTCCATTGTTCTTCGTAAATAGTAGATTTTAAGATTGTTGTTGCCCAGAATGTTAATTATTTTATAAGGACTTTTCCAGGAGGGATCTAGTTTGTTGGTTTTTGTATTGTTTTTTACCTTAACCAACTGATCTACTTTATACAGTGGGTGATGATTTATAATTTTCGCGTCGAGGTATTTTTTCATCTTTTCATTTTCTAGACTAATTCTTTCCCTGGCTCTGGATAGATTTATCTCGTGCTTTTTCTTCCATTTTCTAATTAATTCTTGGTAAGTTATATTCGGGTTTTGCTGGACGGTTGATGGTAGATTGGGTTCTCTTCCGAAGGTAAGTTCAAACGGTGAGAATCCAGTAGTTTGATTTTTTCTTGTATTTACGACAAAATTGATAAATTTTAAGTTATCATCCCATTCTTTGTTATTTTCTGCCATAAATGTTTTGATTAAATTTCCGAGCGTCGAATGCATTCTTTCGATGTTTCCGTTTGATTGTGGGTGAAAATCTGTCGTTTTGATATGTTGTATTTTGAGGGCTTCTTCGAACTGTTGCATTAGGTCAGAGATGAAGTTTTGCTCTTGGTCAGTTAATATTGTTTTTGGTGCTCCGAAGGTGTAAATGTAGTGATCAATTAATTGTTCAATTATATCTTTAGTGGTTTCATTTTTTAAAGGGAGTAGTAATGTATATCTGGTTAATCGGTCTTGTATACTCAGTATATACTTATTACCTTTAATTGTTTCTGGGAGAGGTCCATAGATATCCATGGCTATTTTATCGTTTGGTTTTAAAGGGATATCAGGGATTATACTCTCCATCTGATATTTAATTCTTGTCGTTTTATTAAGTTGACAAATGGGGCAATGTTTTACATATTTTTTAATATCGTTTTCCATATTAGTCCAATGTCCTAATTTTTGTGCTTCTTTAACAATTGCTTCTTTTTCTTCCTTTGACAATTCTCTTGTGTTGACGAAGCACAGTGAGAATGAGTTTTCTGGGTAGTATGTTGATAGAAATTCCAACATTTCTTGGAGTGACTCGTTTTCCAAAGGGGAAATTACAGGATCTTCCATACGGATGCGAATAATGGTTAGGTTTTTACTTAATATTTCTTCAATGAGTTGGCCTAATTTTCTTAACCATTGTTCTTCATTAAATTTTGGCAAGTCTTCCTTTTTTAATGTTTTCCATAATTTTCCTATTGTGTTTGGTTTTATCTTGATTTTTCCTGGAATGGGATTTAATCGCCATTGCATAAAATCAGTGTACAAATTTTCTGAATCGGATTGTGTTTTTGGTTCCCTTTCGAATATTTCTATTTCCGGTAATAGTTCTTCTAGATTTTCTTCTTCTGCTTTTTCGTTTGGTATTCCTGCGCTTTCCATTGCTCTTTGTAAATAGTCTTTGGTTATGAAAAATATTTGTCCTACGTCTTTTTCCTGGATGGGGAATAGTCGCGATAAACAATCAGCTACTTTATTTTCCTTTCCTTTCACGTATTCGATTTCGTATACGTATTCTTCAAGTCTTAGTCCCCACTTTAATAATCGGGAACTAGGATCTTTTACGTTATGTAGCCAAATCAATGCTTTGTGGTCAGTTTGGATAGTGAATTTCTTTCCTAATAGGTATTGCTTTAAACGCTTAACGGCCCATACAATGGCTAACAACTCTTTCTCACTGGTCGTATAGTTCTCTTCCGCTTTATTTAGAGTTCTCGACATAAACAGGCACGGATGCCCCTCCTGAGAAAGGACTGCCCCTAGTCCGTAATTGGAGGCATCGGTTGTTAAAATAAATTTCTTTTTAAAATCTGGGAATCTTAATACTGGCGCAGATGTTAGGGCATTTCTTAGAGTTTGAAAGGCTTTTTCGCAGTTTGATGTCCAATTAAATGGTGTTTCTTTTTGTGTCAATGCTGTTAAAGGTTTAGCGATCATAGAAAATTTTAAAATAAATTTTCTATAATAACCAGTTAAACCAAGAAAAGATTGTATATTTTTAATTGTTTTTAATTGTTTAAAATCGACGATTTTCTTAATTTTTTCATTGTTTGGTTTTACCCCGTCTTTTGTGATAATATGACCCAAATATTCCAATTCTGGTTTCAAATATTCACATTTTTTAGGCTCTAATTTTAGTCCTAGATCAGTGATACGCTGTAGAACCAATTCAAGGTTATTATTGTGCTCGTGAAATGTGTTTCCAAATATGACTATGTCATCGATATAAATGAAGCAATGTCCTCCAATGAGGCCGTGGAATGCTCTGTCTATCATTCTCTGGAATGTGGCCGGAGCATTTTTTAAGCCAAATAGCATTCGATTATATTCAAAGTGTCCTAGTTGTGTTGAAAAGGCAGTGTACTTTTTACTTTCCTCTTTCATTGGTATTTGATGAAAACCAGCACTTAGGTCAAGAGCTGAAAAGAAGTTTGCTTTTCCAAGCTGGTCCAGGATGTCGTTAATCATTGGTAAAGGATAAGCGTCCTGATCTGTATCTTTATTAATTTGTCTGTAATCTATGACCATTCTCAATTTTCCCCCTTTTTTGGGAACAATCCATAA
>NC_046664.1:65624416-65635523 GCF_010883055.1 Belonocnema kinseyi
GCTGATTGATTTATAACCAGAGTGCTTATGCTTTTTCTAATTTCTTCAAGTGCATCGAGTAAGAATGCTGGAATTTCTTCCCTTGAGGGAGACTGAGCGCGAATGGGAGCGGGGGAGACCATTGCCGTAATGTACTGTGGTTCGTACAAGTCACTGTCAGAATCGTCTGTCGCGTACGTTAATGGTACCCGATAAGCCAGAATGGATGTTTTTCTAATGCCCTACTTTGTCAGTGTGAGTGCACTTAGTTTCTATTTTGTCGGGTGTAATTATCGCGTGACACTTTTGTGTAGTTTGGACCTTGTCCTTTAATACAATAAAATGCGTCGTATCGTTCTACTACAATACTGACGATTTTAAAGTAATTTATTTATATTTTTGACGAAGGGCAGTGCTCTGGAGCACCAGGAGTATACCCTACGTGAAATTGTAAACATTTACCGCACCAAACAAGAAATGTGTTATTTCAGGTTTGTTAGCTTCCTCAGACCACAAAGAGGATTTATACTCTTTACAATTTCAGTCTTATTGCTAACAAAAACTTACAGTGAACGTTGTCTTTTGACAGTTGCTGAAGATCCGTAAAATTTCCGCTTGCTGTCTGGATTCCTATTTCGGCTGGTGACGTGTCTCCAAGCTGTTACTGCTGGTACCTGTTGAGTCGAGTGTGGCGAACTCGATCAGTTTCTTGTAGCTAGGCAGGTGCCTCTTCCGCCTGATTGCGAGCCTCGTTCAATTTTATTTTTCCTGAGTTTTCCTACTGCTATTCTACGTAGAATAGGCCCTACTGAATTTCAGACACTAGTTTCAATAGCAGTAGTATGGCTCAATGTTTTCGGGCTGTCCGTAGTACAGTCCGGAGTTCGTTTTTTTATGAATGTTGTAGATTTTTGTTCTCTTCGTTTTCCAGGCCTCCGTCACTTATAAGAAGGGAAAGACTTTAATGTTTCTCTGTAGAGAATTGCTTTCCTTCGAAGTATTCTTTAAACGGATCCTGGCAGGATCGCCAAAATGTTATGGTGAAAAGATTAGAACTAACTTAGCGGCCCTAATGCCCTTTAATATATAGGCTGCTTATCTATTCAAAGGAGAAAGCTGTGGCTATTTACATATTACAAGGCAGTCACTTCATTTTTATTCCATATGGAATGCCAAAAGTACAAAAAACAAACTTCAAATCTGAAGTAGAGCCATTTTGATGGATACAAACTACTTTATAGGATCAGATTGATTTATTTTTTATAAGGATATAATATTATATAAAAGAAAAATATATAATTTAATAACGAACTTTACCGTGAAACTGCTGTAATATTGTTTTTAATCATGATTTATCACCAGCTATGAAACAATCGTTACTGAAATTTCAATAATGATTATTTCATAGTTTAAGCTGATAATTATAATATTTGCACTCTACTTATATTGATCAAGCCTTTTTCTATCAATGACTTTATAGAATTTGGTATAGACAAAATGAACCATTTAAACTGTTGTAAATAATTGTATAAATAATAAATATATCTTGCTTAAATAACATATTTTCAGATTTGAATGATTTTACTTAAAATCTTTATATCTATAACGAATATTTTTCATTCTATGCGTGAGAAAATAAAAATGTTTAATTTAGCACGTAATAATATAGTTGAATTAAGAATTTAATGTCGCTGAATTTTAAACTGAAAGCTAGAAGTCGTAACTTATATTTTCCTGAGTGTGGAATTTTTTAACAAAAAAATTGAATATATGAAGCGAATCATATCTGGAACTCAATCTTTTGCAATGAAGTCAATTAATTTAAGAATTGAAATTCAATACTTCAGATAAACCACCGGATACTGATCGAATTAGACTATTAATATTAATTTTAGGATTGGTGGCCTTGCTGGATTACGCGTTAGACTGAATAATAATAATAATATTTTAGAATACTTTCTTCTAAATTGTCTAACGTTACGGAATTTCCGTAAAACTAAACCCTTTTCCTACTTATTCAGAGCGAATCTTACGGAAAATTCCGTAATAATATATCTAGCGCTTAACTTAATCGGTTAGTTTTACTGAAAATTCCGTAATAATAGTCAGTGCCTACTTTTTGTATTAAGTGATAGAAAAAAAATCAGATGTCGAGCACGTACTTATTTTCTGAGATCGGTGAAGAAATTGTTTCTATTTTAATTATTTTTTAAAAATTATTTTATCTTTTTGTTGAAAACATGTGCAGAATAATAAAGCACAAAGTGATGATAATGTCAAGAAAAGTCAATAATATAAAAATTAAAGACTTAGATATTGAATCAGTACGCTCTCGTACCAAGGCAGGTTAGGCAGGTTGTTACCAAGAACCCAACAAAATGGTTAAACCATATTTGATAAAGTCACCAAAATGTGAGTTTTCTCAGCTTCTAATACCTTTTTATCAAAAACAAAAGAATGTAGATTTTGAAATCGACAGCCTTGGAGGATGCCAAGAAACTTTCCGAAATGGGAAGTTAATTTTCACAAGGGCCTATTGATTTTCTAAACATTTACTGCACTGCATGCGGAGGAGAAAATTTCTGGATGTTACTCTCGTAAACTTGGGTAAACAGGACTCAACAACTTTATTAACGCTCATGATGAAATGATTACAATCCATAAACTAAACTCATTTAACAGAATCTATAGCACTAATAAATACACGTCAACTACAACATATAGTTCCAAGAAAAAACTGATAACTTGCATGGCAATCTGATGAAGATAGGCATTTCTTGCAGTCCATGAACTTCGCGATTGACTAGGTCTTATCGAACGTTCCACTTTAGTAAACCAACATTTGTGCCAAAAACAAAAGTGCGGGCCTTGCTCGTAGTTTAATTATTAATATACAATGAAATTCAGTTACTCCATGTTAAACACACACGTATTCCCACGCGTGACAAACACTTTTATGCATGGGGTAGCTGTTTAACCTACAGTGACATAGTTTTTTTGGAACAAAACATTCTACGAGGATGAACCAAACTGTGAGTTGAGTGACCCTTCTGCAACATGCTAATTATAATCAGCTGCTCAACTTTTATTTGGAGCACAACCCGCTTCTTGGGCTTGTATAATTGCAATTAACAGACTCGTTACTGCCCTGCAGAAGCAAGAGACTGATTTTAACTGTTATCATTGCGAACTGACAGATATTCATCTGTGACCGGCCTTTTCTGAAGATTATGAATGAAAAATCGCAGAAGGTCAACAGATAAGGGTAAGATTACTGTATATAGTTAAGAACTTGCATGTAGACTGTAGACTCTGTAAGCTGTAGAGGGTATAACAAAAAGAAGACGAATAATCATAAAACAGGGTAAGATTCGAAATATATCTCTTGCAATAAAAATCTTCTTTGCAAGTTTTAATTAGTAGATAACTTCTAATTATTTGTACATTAAATAACGCAAATTTGTTTAAAAGAAGATATATATTTCATACCAATTGCTTTCGTATAGGCATTTCCACTGATAATTATTAATAATTGTTGTGTACTGATTGAGGGCCGAATACAACTATAATTCAATGCAGTAGTTCAATACCTACTATTTGATGTGGTAATCAAATTGGTAACTACATGGTAAAAAAATCTCGTTGAAAACTTCTAATAAACGTATTGAAATTGTATTTCTGAAAAGTAAGGTTGAGTTATAATCCTTACATTATATTGTAATTTTCAAATAAACTGTCCTGAGGAAAATTGTATAAACAAATATTTCTGAATATAAAGTGTATGAAGTATATTATGCTACTCTGGAGTAACGTATTTTTATTTAAAAATTTGGATAGAGATACGATAATTTACCAAAGTATACGTAGAGTATAGTTGATACATTTTGCATTCAGAAACGTTAAGACAGTTTTCTTCGAGACAATCGAAATATTAGTGTTGCAATATTGCAACAAATGTAATTAAATTAATAGAATTATATTAGTTTGGAAAAACTACGCAAAGCGAGTGATTTGACAACGTGGAAACTCGATGTTATCGAATGTCTATATCCAAACTTTATTTTATCGGTAATCGAATTCGCTCGGAAAAGGTTTTCTGCAGTTTTCTTTTCCACTGGATTACCCAGTAATAAGCATAGAATAGAGAAAAATTTGTTTTAATTCTTTCATGCGGAATGTAAGTTCTGAAATTTTAATTCTAACCAATTCAACTCTGCCTCTCCAGAGTTAAAATTATTTAAATTCACGCATTTGAATAGATTTATTTGATGCATTTTTTAAGACGTTTAAATAAATTATTAAAATATAAATAAGTATAAATTTTAATATTTTTCGAATTTATAAGTAATAAAAATATTTAATAATGGGGGATTTTTAGACGGAGGAAAAATCGCGTATTCATAGGAATACAAATTCTTAATTTTTCTGAATTCAACTCTTACTACCGGGTAGAATCCAAATTAGAAATGGAGGCCTCTCGAAAGATATTAACCAATGTCATTATTGTAATTTATAATGTGCGAATAAATGAATCTTCTCTATGGAAATGTGGTATTTGAATAATGTGATTATAAAAAAAAAAAGAATTTTTATCCATGCTAAATATTTTTATTTATTACATAAGTTCAAAATTGTCACTTAGTTTATCATTATGCGCTATGTTTATATGCGTCATCCTCATTATGTTGATCTATTACGTGGACAATTTATCTTGAATATTCACCCTCGTTGTAAGGGAAGACCAACATTATTTTAGTTTGGCTCATATCTTGCCTCTCGTTGTTTATTTGATGCTGTTTGGCACAATATAAAGAAGCATTATATGAAACATTGAAGAATATAGAGCAAAATTGCTTCAAAAAAGAAGAAAACGAACAAAAATATATACACGGATATATCATTTTAAACTATTGGTAGTTAAATCAAACTGGTGGTGCAAAACATATATTTTTATTTTTTTTTCATTGCACCCTAAGAAATTTTATACTGCTCTACAAAAATGATATTCTAATAATTTAGGGTTTATTATTATTAAGATGTGACTTTAGATACAATTAGTATACAGTAACCCCCAGAAATAAATTTTATCTTTAAACTGGATAAAAACATTGTTGCACGTTTATGTAATAAAAGATCAAATTTATCTGACGACAGATACAATTTTTCGGATGAAAATATTTATTTGACATATGTAATATATGCCAAACGTCTGCGGCTAGGTTCACCGAAAAAATTTCCTCCATAAATTGGAAAATCCTCGCGGTATTCATTTCTTAATTTGTTTCACCACGTGCAGAAATTTTGATCTGGCCCGGTCGGGGCCATACCGGGCCGGATCGGGATTCCTGGTCAGGGCCAGATCGCGGATGAAACACTCCCAGGTGGGGGCCAGGTCGGGACTCCTCATCGGTGCCCGGTCGGTGCCCGATCGGTCTCATAATAATACATTTTATGCATTTCGCGAATAAAAAGAGATTTATAAAGTATAGATATTATTATTATTATTATTATTATTTATTTAATACCGAAATAACCTTAAGTTTTTTCTAGTTAACTAGAACCTAAAAAAAGTGTTTTGTAGTGTAGAGTCCTCTGTTTTCGACGGCTACCAAAATCTTTGGAATTTCAAATAATTGTTCCAATCTGGCTAAGAGCCGCTTCCTTCGTCGTTTCTATGTTTTCATCGCTCATAGAATTATCACTGATCGCTGCTCCTACTTCTGAAAAAAGTAAAATAAATAAATTATAAAACTCTCAGGCTGGCCGCTGGACTGATAAACCGAAAAATGTCTGGGAGCTTGTTAAGATTAAGAATATCCGGTAAATGACAGTGATTTTATTTTTTTACTGGAAATGTTGTAAATATTTAAAAAGCAAATCTACCTAAGTTCGATTTGAAATTTTTTAAAAATAATTAATTGAATTGTTATCGATTTCAATGATGACATCCTTCAGTTCACAATGCATAATTTAAAAATCTTTTACTTTAGAAATTTTTCATTTAGGTTTTTATTTTTAATTTAGAGAATTTCAAAATGCAGTCTTGAAGACTTAATAAATTAAAAATTAAAACCGTTTGAAGCTGAGAATTTTGTATAAAAAATATTTGTATTTTATTAACAGTAAATATGAATAAATTATTATTAAAATGAATCTGTAATTCAGGTATTAAAAGGGAACAATAATTCACTTTACAAAACGATTCGAAATCCGGTCAAGATTAAAAATTTCCAGATTTTAACGTGGAAAAAATTAGCTGTTTTCATTCGAAATCTTAGTCATTAAATAATCCAAACGTCTGCCTAAAACTTTATGAACTATTTTTAAATTAAAAATAACTTCATAATAATATATTTGTAATCAAAGGCTTTCATTAAATTTAAAATATTGTTTCAGTTTGAAATAATCAATTTTTTATGCATTCGATTAAACATTTTTTAATTAAAGAAAAAAGAATATTTATTTAATATTTAGCAATATTTGACTATGCATTTAAGAATTACTAATTGAAACCAAATATTTTTAAGTTAACAATTTGAAACTGAATTGTTTAATATAGAAAGCCTTGATTCGTTATAATTTGGACACTTGCATCAAAACAAACAAACAGAACCTCTCAACTTACGTCAATTTGACAAACTTTCTCACTCGTACACTTTTCCATGTATAGGAAGGGGACAACTGCGCACCTGCGCACTCAAATCTAAGATCTTCCTGTAATGTGCGTATCACTTACGGTAATGTTTCTATTGCCAAGTGGGGGAACGGAGTTAGGTCTCCTTATTATTCCTTCATGGTATAAACTATCCAAAGTGCAGCCTATGTATTCAGTAAGTGTAGGTAAATGATTCTTTGGTTAAAGTCATTTAAATAAAGCAATATGATTTAAAAAACGAATACGGCGAGGATTTTCAAATTTATAGGGGAAATTTCTTCGGCGAACCTAGACGCAGCGGTTTGACATATCACATATGGCAAAGAAATTTTATATTTCGTCAGATGAATTTTATCTTTAGTAAGAAAAATTTTATCTTTCGTTAGTTACATTTTATCTTTCGTCAGACAAACGTCCTGCACCGTTTTTATCCAATTTAAAGATAACATTTGTTCCTGGGGTTTATATCTTGTCAATACTACAGAAACAGATATCTGTTATCTGTTTCTGTAGTATTCGCAAGATATTCTATAAAATTGTATTTCAGTTTGGGAATTACCTGCTGCACGAGGTAGTACATGACTGCATATGTTCTCCTTATTTTTTACCCAAGCAATTGAAACATTTCATCCTCTTGTACCCAGGCTTTACTGGTACTGATCATACCTTGTTCGTAACATATACTCCAATCGGCATAAGATTATCATCAATACCTGGTCTATGATTTGGATTTTCTACTTTTATTTTAAAACTATTCGAAGGAAATACAGTCCTAATCAGTTAAGAAAAATATATTCATCAATTAATTGGAAAATTTAAAGAATCCTTAACATTTAACTACTTAACTGTACTAAATAGTGAGTCTGCTAAGAATATTCCATGAAATTAGATTTTCCGTTTTTTTTTCAATTTTAAGCATTTTTATATTATCTCAAGAAAATGATGTTGAATAATAATAGGGACAAGGTTTGTTAATAATAATATGAGTCTCTAGACATTATTCCGATTTAAAACTACCCATTGGGCACACAAACAGCGACGTCTTTATGACATCGTTACGTCATTTTTAGGACAACTTTAGGACATCCCACGTCCATGTCGTTAAGGTATCCTTACGACATCGTAAAGACGTAGTCTGATCTGAGGATGTCTTTACGATATCGTAAAGACACCGTAACAACATGGACATAAGATGTCTTAAAGTTGTCGTAATTTCATTAAAAGTAATGTTATTCCTACAGAAAATCCAGATAAGTTTGCAAATTTTATTGGGGGAGCTGAAAGGAGTGGCGGTTATCCTCTAATCCCTGATCGTCTATCTTTTTTATTTTAGCGCAGGTTTTGTCGCATCCTTTTATGAAACATATATCAGGCTTGAACATTTTAGAGAAGATTCTATAATATTGGTTTTTGAAATTTATTTTAGTTTAAATCTTTCCAAGAATGATCATTTGGAACTGTAACAAAAATGTATTAGTTAATGAATTTTTATTATGTATTCAACTTCGTTTGAATTGTAAGCATATGTTTATATTATACTTTCATCTATTTTTAATTCGAAATTCAATTATTTGGATGAAAATTCAACTAACTCATGGTAAACTTGTATTTTTTACTTGAAAATTCTACATTTTCGATGATTTTTTAAAGGAAAAATATTTATTTGTTGACGATTCAAGCATTTTCTTGAAAATTCTTCTTTTTTGGTTCAATGCAACTGCATTTGACTTTAAATGAAAATCTTTCTTCTATTAAAGTAGCAATTATTACGTTTGTAATTGTGAATTCATCTTTTTTGTTTGAAAGTCCACAACTGCTTGTTTGAAAGTTGAATGGTTAGTTCATAAGAAATAGTAAGATTTCAGCAAGACCCGCTGCCCCCAAATCGTCCTAAGTTATTTTGAAATGACCTTTAAATAAATACAAGAATGTGGGGGGCGACCGCTCAAATCGCCCTTCTCTGGATGCACTCTTGTTTATTTGTTTATATGTTCAAAAAGTTTCACATTTACGTGTATCCCGATGTACTGATCTGTTGGCTTACAGATGTTCAACAAATTTCATTTCACATCTATTTACTTCAGTACCTGTATCTAAAAATGTATTTTTTTCGTTTAAATCATAAAAAATGACAGTACAAATGAACAAATTAAATTTTCGGAAAAGACACATAAGGTACAATAAAATGTTTAACAACAAAATTATTTTAAAATTAGATTTAAAACTTTTTTCTTAAGATATCCGTGATGAGAATTTATGCGTTATAGTCGAAGGAGCTTTAACAAAATAGAATTCACAATCACTAAACTTCAGCTTGTAGCTCGAATACTAAATTTTTACAGAAATAATAACTTGCTGCTGACATCTAAATGTAAAATATTTTAATTTAATTATTAATTTATTATTATCTAATATTTTACATATTCATAGAATTCAGAAATTTCACAAATGTGAACAACATTTTGATAAAAAGAGATATAGTTTTTTACACGAGTGAAACCCGAAATATCTCTTTTTATCAAACTAAATTATCTTTAACCAAAACCAGTTGCATTTCTAATAAAACAATTGATTTTTCAAAAAAGAAGTTTAATTTTTAACTTAAGAATATGAATTTTCAAACAAAGAATGTATTAAACTTCAAAATCTACAAAATAGTTAAATTTTTAATATATAAAAAATTATATATAATTAAAAATTTGTCATAAGGACAACCGCAGGATTTCGCCGGGAGCGGGTGCTAATCTGAAAAATTGCACTCGCTTCCAGCGAAATCGCGGTAAAATTTCAGCCACAACCACGTCTCACAACCGTGAGCTAGGTGGTTACAGTCTGTAAAGGAATCAATACGAGGATCCAGCAAAAGCCTCGTGCAACCTAAGAACACGGAGCGACCCAAGGACAACCGCCTTCTGCATTTTTCCCGCAAGTGTTCTAGCATATTGTTGTCAGGCAGGGATGATTTTTAGGCCATTAGCAAGTGAAAGCTTGGCACCTTCAAGAGCGCCGATGATAAGAACGATCAGTTTAACAGAATATTCCGGGTACAATCGTTGCAACTCCCTTATCGGGTCTCGACACCTCTCTTTCTTTTCATTCTCCTTGGCTATGATGTTTTTGTCAGCTGGTGCCGAAAATTCGATAACGAACATGGTTCGCTTCTCGAAGTCAAGAAGAACCATGTCAGGCCTCGAGTGAGCAACAGAAACAATTGTCGAGAATATAAAGTTCCAGTATATGCGACACTTCCCATTTTTGACACTTGACTCAATTTCCCTAGGAGCATTTAGAGGAGCGATATTAAGGTGAATACCGTAGGAGTGACAGAGATTGTAATAAAGCACTCTTAGTGCCGCATTGCGCCTTTGAATGTAGGTCGTTCCAGCGTGAGTTGGACAACTAGATAGTATGTGAGCTAAATACTCGGGGTGTGCATGGCACGCCCTGCAGCTGTCATCGGGAATGTCTTGCCTCAAAATGTGGCGACGGTATGTTAAGGTGGAAATGACACCGTCTTGGCATGCAAAAATGAAACCCTCTGTACCAGACTGCAATCCGGGCGATTTAAGGAAAACAAACTTTAGCTCACAAGACATTGACTGATCCTTCACATTTCTGTGGAAGATACCGTGCATCCTCTTATCGAGGAGCTGTCCACGAAAGTTTTTCTCTTGTGCTTTCTTAATCCGGGCTTTCAGGAGTGATTACTCGAGATAGATAAGATTTGATGCATTTTGCTCACCCCTAATACTGAAGTCAAGTCCGAGTGTTTCAGCAGCCTCCTCCAATGCTTTGTACACAAATGCTCCTTTGCCCACTTCTTCGTGATTCCTGTCCATTTTAAGAAGAGGGTCACTTCCATTTGCAACTCTATGTGCTGTACCCAGAATAATCCTGTTGTGAAGACATTCAAGACTCAATATTCCGCGACCTCCTTGACGGCGTGAGATGTACAATCGCGGAACGGAAGACTTAAGATGCATGCTTTTGTTCATGTGCATAACCTTTCTTGTCCCGATATCAAGAGATCTGAGCTCGTTTTTCGTCCATGGAACTACTCCAAATGAATAGAGTAGTACCGGGACGGCATGCATGTTCGTTGTAGATACTTTGTTTCTCGCCGACAGTTCGGAAGACCAAATCTGTCGGATGAGACGTTTGTATCTGCTTCGGAGAGTATCCTTTATAGATGTCACATATTGAATGCGGCTCTGTGGCACGCCCAGATATGTATAGGTCTCTCCAGCACGGAGGTGTCGTATTACGCTTCTATCAACGAGCTCAGGATCTTCAGGGATGTCATTAAGTTTTCCTCGCTTCAAATAAACCTTGGCGCATTTGTCTAACCCAAAATCCATTGCAATTTCCTTTGTATATCGTTCGACAATCCCCAGAGCTAGATGCAGTTGCTCTCTGTTTTTAGCATAGATCTTAAGATCTTCCATGTAAAATACATGAGTGACCTTGTACTTT
>NC_046664.1:65635623-65637378 GCF_010883055.1 Belonocnema kinseyi
CTCATGCTCGGTTAACATTGTGCATGGCAGTGGGTCTCCGGGTAGTACAAACGCCTGTTTGTATTTTAGTAAGATTTTCTTTATTGTCTCTTGGTTTTCTTTCTCCATGTGATTGATATTAGACGTTTTTAATAGTATTTGCAATTGGTCTTGAGTATTGTGGGGTTTTTCCCTTTCCGATTCGAGTGGAGTAATCTTGATTGTCTTTATCTTTTCGTATTTAATTTCATCGGGTATTTTAGTTGGTTGTCTTGAGTAATTAAAAAATGGTACTTGTATCTCGTTATTTTTAATCGTATATAATCCGTCAGGGATATTATCTTGGTTTTCTATCCAGATATCTATGTGATTTTTGACACTCTTAATTCTGCATATTTTGGTTTCCGTAGGTGCTACGAATTCTCCGTCATCATGTAAGGGTAATTTTTTATTTTCAATTATCAAGTGTGTTGGCGTTAGAGCGTACTTGAGGAATTTTTTGAGGAAGGTTAGTCCTAGTATTCCGTCTTCGGGCCATGAAAAGTTTTGATCTGCTATGTGGAATAAATGTTTTTTTCCGAAATTGTTTAAATATACGGCTTCATGGGATTCCTGGTTATCATTTCCCAGTAGAAATTTCTTTGAGTATTTAATTTTACTTACAACTTGGGGTGTCGAATTTTCTTTTATTATGTTTATGGCTGCTCCGGAGTAAACTAGTAACCTATACTCTCTTCTACAACCTCTTCCCTTGATAGATTGTACTCTTCCGGAAACTGCATTAATTCTGCTTGTTCCAGGTAGTCCTCGTGTTCCAGAATTTCTTCTTCCGTCATCTTCTGGTTCTCTAAGAATTCTTCTTCCTGGATGTTTCTTACTTGTCTTGTCGGGAATTGAACTTGATGAAAATTTTGTTTGCTAAAACATTGGGAAGCAAAATGGCCTAGTTTGCCGCATTTGTGGCAAGACATCTTTGCTCTATCCGCTAAAGGCAGGGTTTGATTTAGGTCTTTAGCTCCGGTGGCTGCTGTTGTGTTGGCTGCTATCCTGGGAGGTGGCAAAGGTCTTTGAATAAACCTGGGAGTTGGTCGAGGTGCTATGGGTGTATTTCTAATGGGCTGTGATTCCTTTAGCCAGGTTTCATACTCTGCTGCCTCTTTTTGGGCTTCCATTATTGCTACCGGCTTCATTGCCCGTAGCTGAATTCCAATTTCTCGTTTTAGGTTTAGCATATACCGATTGATTGCCTCTTTTTCTTCGATTCCTAATCTGAGTTGTCTTTCAGTCCCTTCCGAGGATGCTTGCACCGCGTAGTTTAATTCGTTCAGTATTTGTTTAAAGCGTAAAGAAAAGTTCTGGATAGTTTCATTCGGACCCTGTTTACACGATTCCATTTTACTTTTAATGGATAGAATTGAGCCCGTTTGCTTTAAATTTTGTCTTAGGGTTTCATACAAATCGTTGAAAGTATTTATAGGGGTGTAGCGTATGGCTTTGTCAGCATTACCGGTGATTTTTTCAGCTAAAATAAAATGTAGTAATAGTTGTGGTTGGGAACACGAACTTTTTGTCCTCATTATTATTTTGATAACATCTTCCACGCCCATATCGTCATGTCCATTTATAGGTTAAATGGCTCTAATGATATCTTTAGCTGGTATTCCCTCGTGCCGATGTGGTGCTTGAGGTTCTAGTTGTTGCCGACTTCTCAAAATAGATTCATTTCTGATTTTTAATCTCGTTTTGGCTTGTTCGTCATCCGAATCTTTATCTTCA
>NC_046664.1:65637478-65639276 GCF_010883055.1 Belonocnema kinseyi
GCTGCATCTTTGCAGACACATCTATCGATGCGCAGGTTCTCCCGACATCCGGCTACGCCTTTCTTTGAGCCTCGTTGTTCATACATTTCTTGCCACACAGGTACAATTGCCCGAACAATCTTATCATTTAGGATAGCTGTGAATATCTTATAAAGCGTGTTCAGACAAGTTATTGGCCTGTAATTTTTCGGGTCAGCTAAGTTGCCTATTTTCGGCAGAAGTATTGTGCGCCGTTCCACCAACCACTCCGGAATTGGCTCTTCCGACTTCAAATATGAGGTGAAAATACGGGCCAAATGCTGATGGGTTGAAGAAAACTTGTTCCACCAGAAGGTTTTGAGACAATCTGGTTCCGGTGCGGATTAGTTCTTCATCCCTCTTAATACTTTTTTCACCTCCTCGGTAGTGATGGGTGGGCATTCTTTATCAGGTGTTATGAGGGCAACACATGACTCCTCGAAGCTCTTTATATTTTCTGAGTCTTCGTCCAGTCTATGCGGAACTTCGTAGACTTCTCTCCAGAATACTTCGACCTCCTCTGGTTTGGGTGGGTGTTCGACAGTACCTGGAGGGTCTTGGAAGAGTCGAGATGAGTCAGAGAGAAACTGTTGATTTTCTCTGACCCACCTCTCCCTCCGCTCTAGACTTCTCTTAGCGTCAGATAGTATCCGTATTTTCTCAACAATATGCTGCCTGATGGTCAGCAGTTTTGACTTGTTAAGTGTATGATAACGGGTTCGGAGTTCGCGCGTGAACTTTCGAACCTTGGCGGTAAAATTCCTGCCAGATGTGATATATTCAATCACACAATGAATGCGGGACGCGTACTGTCTTGCCCAGCCTATCTTTATGGCAAGTTGATGCGTTCGTCTTTTGGTCTTATGATCAGTCGTTGGTTTTGTTTTACGGTTCGCATCGGCCAAAGCTCTCGCTGCATTATACACACAATAATTGATAGCCCAGAGGTCGGATTCTCCGGAAAAATGTGCATGAAGCTCGTCACCCAATTCAGCCAGATCTTTAGGCTTGAGAGAAACCTTGATTTTGATGTTTCTCCGTGTCGTAAAGCATCGCTCTTCATCTATTGGATGCCTGCCCGCGGTTGGTCTTAGTGTCGCCTCTCTTTCTCTGTTGCCGGCTTGTTCTAGCTGTAGTAGAGTAGGCGTTCCGCTTACATAGCCCCTTTTACGGAGTAGTTCAGCATAGTTTCGCAGACGTTGTTGCGAAAAGTGCGATAGCTCCGGGTGTTTCTCGCACCACAGAGCATGCTGCCGTGCCATGTAACCCCGTTCAGGAGCACACTCGCATTGTAGCCCTCCAGCAAGTCGTAATTCAGTCGCTCCGTCCACCTGAAGGTTGCGAGATCCCGCCGATCCATCGCATTGAATCCATTTTCATTGGCTCCCCCAGCTCTAGATTGGTCGGCATTGTTGGCCGACCTATTGTCGGGAGCCCTGCAAGTTCTGTTGTTTTGAACCGCACTTACTACTACTATGTTTGGTGTTATCATTGTTGTTCCCACAAGAAGCTAGGGAAAGGGGTTCGTCCATCCTTGTAGAGCCCCGCATGCAAGGATAAGTCTGCGTACTGTGAGAGGTCGCCCTGTTTTCCCAGAGTCACCGTTTTAGACACCTCACCCAGGTGCCATTCAGCTTTCGGCACGGTTTTCACACCTCCGCTTAAGGGTTAATTCCTTCGGGACCACCCCTGGATAATTGTCCGCGACTGCCTATTTATTTTTGTAACCATATTCAGCAGAAACCCTTGGAACAGGGGCCCTTTATCCGCAAACCGAGGA
>NC_046664.1:65639376-65651858 GCF_010883055.1 Belonocnema kinseyi
CGCGATTTCGCTGGAAGCGGGTGCAATTTTTCAGATTAGCACCCGCTCCCGGCGAAATCCTGCGGTTGTCCTTATGACAAATTTTTAATTATATATATTTTTTTATATATTAAAAATTTAACTATTTTGTAGATTTTAAAGTTTAAGACATTCTTTGTTTGAAAATTCATATTCTTAAGTTAAAAATTAAACTTCTTTTTTGAAAAATCAATTGTTTTATTAGAAATGCAACTGGTTTTGGTTAAAGATAATTTAGTTTGATAAAAACAGATATTTCGGGTTTCACTCGTGTAAAAAACTATATCTCTTTTTATCAAAATGAATCATCGTGAAAGCATAAAATCTATTATAATTTAGTTTGTTTAAAAATTCAACAATTTGGTTAAATCATAAATTATTTTGCTTAAAATGTCATTAAATGGTATCTGGAAGATTTTAAGACCATTTTTTTATTTTGCAGGATTTAAAATTGCCGTTTCTATTAATCACGAAATTTTTGTAAAAATAGCCAATTCAACGACCTTGTGATAATTAGCCAAGAATTATTTTTCAATCCATATAAAGTGTTTTTTTTTTTAATCCATTTAAAGTGTTTTTTTTCATTTGTTTCCTCTTGAATATTATCTTTTTAGTTATAAAGTTTATTATTCGTTTAAAAATTCAATAATTTGGTTGAAATGCCATCTTTTTTTGCTGAAAATTCACCTATTATCGTAGAGAATTTACTTTTTGTTTAAAATGTATATTTTTATACAGAAAAGTTAGCTAAAATCTTTTCTGGATAATAATCTAATTATTTTCTTTTAAATTTGTCTTTTTAGTTTCAAAATTCATCTATTTTAGTAGAAGTTGCATCTTTATTGGAAAACAAATTCATGTTTTTTGTTGAAAATTCAACAATTTTGTTGAAAAGTCATGCTTTTTTGTAAAAATTCAACTATTTGGTAGAAAATTTACTTTTTGTTTAAAACACATATTTTGATGTTGAAGAAAATTCTAACTGAAGTATTTTGAAATGATTTGTCTTTTTGACCAGTGAATGAACACTAATGCGAAAAATATATAAATATAACCTTTGAAAGTTAATGTCTTTATGAATTTCTATATATTTGAAATCTTGAAGCAATTTTGAAGAGTTTAATATACAATTCATCGCAGTAAATTCTTGTAAATAATTTTAAAAATTTCTTGAATGTGAAGCATCATCGATCATGGTGAGTGATGGTGAGAAAGTCATCAACCACTATAACGTACGTGTCTAAGCAACTCCTTGTTTACACTGCTTTTACAAAAAAATTCTTTACAGAATTTCCATTTTTACAACACTGCGATTTATAATTGTATTTGCTAATTTAACCTAAAGCAACATAGTAAGGTGCTGTATTACAAATGTTTTGTGTACTAAAAATCGCAGTTTTCTATTGTAGTCACTAGATAAGAGTTATCTATTTGAAACGAAAAGTTGTATTTTTTGTAAGGTTAAAAGAACTGATAGAAATGTTTTAAAAATAAATATTGCAATAAAAAATTAGGAAAAGTTAACCTAGTTCTGTGTTCAACTTTTGTATTCCCTCCTTTCTTTATATCTAAATGTCTTGTGGTATTTATTGAAATAATATATTTAATAAATTTCGCAACGCTTTCTAATATTTCACATTATTTAATTGCTCATTTTGTAATTTACCCACGTAATTTTATACCTAAATCCTAATTCTAATTTGTAGTGATTATATTGTTCATTCACTGGTGCTCTACTGTTCATTCATTGGCTCACAGTGTTTATTCACTGGTGTTTTCGTTAATTTTGCACTATTTAATTATTTTTTTATAAAGCTTTTTGGTAAAAACGAAATTTGTTTATCGGATTATGAAATTTGAACTCTTAAGAATCTATTTTCAAAAGTTTTGTAAGAGTAATCAATTATTATAACATGAAATGGACTAGTTGTAATCAGTGATTTCCTTAAGTGTTCATTCACTGGGTCACTCACCCTACGCATGTAAGAATTGAAGTACTTCTTGAACAATTGTTTTTTAAATAAAGGTAAGTATAAAAAATAATTCGCAACGATAAATGTAATAGCTGATATGTTAACGAAAAATGATTTTAAATTAAATAGAAAGCAGTTAAATTCAACCAAAAACAAATATTTTTCGCTCAAAATACTTGAATTTTCAACTGAAAGTTCAAAAACAAAAGTTTTTAAGATTCAACCAAGGGGTTGAAATTTCAGAGTAACCGATGAATTTTTAACCTAGAAGAATAATTTTCTGCCAAATAAGACAAATTCTCAATAAAATATATACATGATTTTATACCAAATATTAAGGTTTTTAACGAGATGAAAATTCCATACCAAAAATATAATAATAAAATTTTCAATTAAAAGGAATAATCTTTTAGCCGAAAATATTTGGATTTCTTATAGGGTTTTATTAACCCTTAACTGGCACTATGTGTAAAAAATACTTCAGCAAATTTTTGAGCTCGAATCAACTGTACTAAATTCGGTAAAATTGACCACGTGTTCGCATCTAGCAGTTTCCGTTAGCAGTGGGTTAGTATAGAGCGGAACACAACAGGATACGGTGGTTACCTGCTCAAAGTAGACCTTGTAAAACTGGGGTCTTTAATACCCGTTGTGCCGTCAGTGAGCAAACATTTGTGCCATTGATATTAGTGATTTTCGTTCAATTTCCAACGTACGTTTATCATCTAAAGAGTATCTGGACAGTGTTTGTGAAATTGTCATATTAGAAAAACCTAGAACGTATTTGATTTGCAAAAGAACAAGAACAAGGACTGCTGAGCTTGCAATCGCCCGATGTACCATGAGCATCGCGCAGGTCTTTGCAGCGACTGTGTAGGTTTGAAAGAGTAATTAAAACATTAAAAAACTGTTTTTCATGTTACTTTTGAATTTTCTAATTTTTATTAACTATTTTGGTGTATTCTAATAAAAATAAATTGACTTGAACATGGAAAAACATGGTGTTTTATTTGACCATAAAATCGAGTTTTTATTTTGCAAAATAAATACTTTTTTCGAAAGCAGCAATGAGGCAGTAATTTTTTCTTAAAGTGTGGTATCCTAAGAGTATAACCATACATTTTTTGGTAACAAAATAAAAAATTACGTGATTTATTAATTTTTAAGTAAAAAGTTTCACTTTTTGTCATTTTTTTCAAACAAATTTTTTAACTAACTTCAATTAAACTCATTACTATAAAACCGATTCCGTTTCAAAACCAAATCTTAAAAGGAATTGTGCCAGTTAAGGGTTAATTCAGTTCATATTTAATAAAACAAGAAAACGAGACAAAACAGGGGGAAAAAGATTAATTTTTTAAAAAAGAATCTAATATGAAAACTTTTCAATTTTCAAAAGAAAATATTCTTATTTATTTGTTCCATTTATTAATTTTATTAAATGTTATTATTTAGTAATTGCCTATTTATCGCTCGACAGTATATTTATCTCGCGCTTCGCGTTCGACTTTTCTGCACAGACTATTTAAAACTAAAGGTAAAAGTATCGATAACAGTAATTTAATGATTGTGAATTCTCTTTTGTTAAAGCTCCTTCGGCTTTAACGATCTTATTCTCATCACGTATCTCGTGCTTCGCACTCGAGTTTATCCCTGAAATTTTATATCATTCCCATAAATACATGTTATTATAATTCGTAACTTGCGTTGGTATTAAAGCAGACGAAATTTGATTGTCCCGTTTTAAAAAAATTGAAAATATTTTTTGCATTTCATTTTGAATTCACCCTAAATCATTATTAGTTATCCTAAAGCCTTTTTGGAGACTAAAAAAACTGGTAATTGTTGGTATGCTAAAAGTTAAAAAAACGGCCTGTCGTATAAAAAAATAGGTGAAGGGAATTTTTTAGCTACGTTTTGGAATATACGCCCTTATGAATATTTTAATTTGTCTTGTGCCGTTTTTCCAAACAGTCAATTTAATTATTTATAATGTTATTTTTTATGATTAAAACAAAAACCACGCGTTTTATCAAAAAATTATTTCAAAAAAATTTTTAGATTTTTTTGGGTTAAACAACCTTTCTCTTATATTTTGTGTGATTTTACTGAAAATGTAATTTTTTTATTTTTAATGTTGTTATTCACGATTGTAATAGAAACTAACAATCATATATAAAACCGTTAATAAAAGTTATTGTTCTCTACTTTCGTTAAAAAAATGTTACCTATTTATTTTTCTTAGCTTGTGTCATGTGTCGAAAAATTTAAGTTTTGTATTTTTACTGTTTTTTTTTATAAATAAAACAAAAACTACGTGTCCTATAAAAAAGTGATTACTAACAAATTTGTAGATATTTTTTGGGTCCATAATGTTTGACTCATAATTTTTTCCTACCTTACATAAATGTGGTCTCAAAAATTTTCAAAATACGCTTTTAGAATTTTTATCCAAAATGGCTGACCCACGAACTTGGCATTTAGCTTAGGACACTGAAAGAGTGTATCAAAGGCCAATCTAATAGATTATTTTGTTCAAAAGTCATCGTGCTCATAGACAGACACATTCGTAAAAACCTTTTTTTCGGATTCAAGGGGTCTCAAAACGTGAATTTTTTACAAAAACTGGGAGGCCCACTTTTTGAATTTTTATCCAAAATGGCTGGCTAACGAACTTGACCTTCAGTTTAGGAAACTAAAAGAGTGTACTAAAGGCCAATATAATAAATTAATTTTTCAAAAGTTATCGTGTTCACAGATAGGGAGACATACATACGGACAGGCAGACATACAGACAGATACATTCGTAGAAACCTGTTTTTCGGATTCAGGGTGTCTCAAAATGTGGACATTTCACAAAAACTGGGGGGGGGGGGTCAAATTTTACACAAATCTAATACCTTCTTTGATGAGAATGTAAAAAAGGCTGTACAAAATGAAAAACATGAGAAATTGGCAGGTTTAAAAAAAGAACGAGACTACTTAACGGATTTAACTTTGTTTAAAACAATGAGATTGCGATTTCTCGAAACTTAAAAATAGGCTAAAACCACAAAATATTTTTTTTTCTGTACATATAAGAAAGGCAAAACGCATATTCACCTTCCTTGTTTTTCATTTCCTAATATTAAAAGCGTAAACAATTTAAACATTGGAGAACAGATTTTTTAATAACAAGAGTATACAACATTTTTTTAATAAGTTGAATAAAGTAATAAATTATTATATCTGACAGATATAAATCAAATAAATATCTACTTTTATTTACTCTCTTGATGGACCAACATAAATTTGACTCAATATGTTTAATCACCCTAAAGGTATTTTGTAGAACTAAGAGCATTATATTCTTAGCAGGCGCACAGTGTGAAAACAGTTTTTTTTATAAAGCTAATATTTTACGATTGGATAACTCAAATTGCATTAAAATTGGAGTGAGTATAATTCAAGTAACGTGGAATAAGGAAAAAATTATTGGGAAGGCCCAAAAATACTTTTTAAGGCCCGAAAATTCAAGCAAAAAATAGCCCTTTTTACGATTTTAGCTATAAACTCGACGGTACTTTTACAATTCATGATATTTCCTGGAAAAAACTATCTTACTTATAAATTTCAGTCCAATCAAATTTAATCCAACGAAAAAAGTTACCCGAGGGGTTTTTTTTCGGAAAATTCACTTAAATATGAAAATTTGTGTATTTTCTTATAAAAAATGGTGTATTTTTTAACGATAATTTTTTTCCAATTAATTTCAAACTCATTTTTGAATTTATTAAATTGTGGTTGCACAAAATGTAGAACTGTTTTATTTTGAAAGTTGTTAGTTTGAATAAAGTTGTTTTGGGAATGTTAGATTGATAAAATTTAAGCTAATTGAAAATTGTAAAATTTAGAATGTTTTTTTTTAAATTATATTTATTTTTGAAGGTATTATCTTAAAACTATTCAACTTCTACGTTTTTCAATTTTTTGAGGATAGTTGCGTATAAGATTCCTCAATTCATAAAGTCCGCCTTCAATACTTTAAATTATAAATTATTAAGTTGTAATGTTTTAAATTTGAAAATATAAATGACAAAATAGGTTTTTTGTAGACTCAGAAAAAACTGATCAACTTGTGTAGACTCAAAGTTAAAAAAAAGGTCTGTCCTCTAAAAAAAAGGGCGAAGGAAATTTTGCAGCTACGTTTTGGAATATACACCGTAATAAACATTTTAATTTGTCTTGTGTTGGTTTCCCAAACATTCAATTCCATTCTTTTTAATGTTATTTTTACGATTAAAACGAAAACCACGCGTTTTGCCAAAAGATTATTTCAAAAAATTTGTAGACTTTTTTTGGTTCAACAAATTTTGTGAATTCATTCTCTCGTACCTTGTGTCATTTTAACAAAAATTTAATTTTTAATTGTTATAAATTTTATTTTTTATAAATTTAATATGAACAACGCTTCCTATCAAAAAATGGACATTGGAAAATTTGTATATCTTCTTGGGGTAAATAACTTTTATTCGATCATTTATTCCTACGTTGCGTCAATTTTCCAAAACTTTGATTTTTTTATTGTTACTGGTAATTTTTGGGGTTAAAACAAAAACTACGCGTCCCATTAAAAAATGAGTATTAAGCAATTTTTTTTATTTAGATGTTTAACGTCGCAACAACTACATGGTCATTAGCGACGACTTTGAGTGACAATTGTTTACATTATTCCTGTATGTTTATTAATATAATTATTTTTCCTTGTTAACACTGTTAATCACATAACTAAATCTTATTCACGCATTTGTAGCTCCTTTTTGAAAGAACAAATTTTTCCTATTAATTTTTTTTCGTGCTTTGTGCTGTTTTTCCAAAAAATAAATCTTTTAATTTTTAATATTATTTTTTACAATTAAAACAACAAGTAAGTATCCTATCGAAAAATGATTTACGGCTAATTTGTCGATCTTTTTTGAGTGAACAATTTTTTTTAATTCATTTTTTTTCGTATCTGAACATTGAGACTGAAAATTTTAATTTTGGATTTTTTAGTATCCTTTTGGTGTCTAAAATTAGAACCTTTGTTAAAAAAATGCTGTATAGCAAACGTCTGCCAAAGCGAAACCAGGATATATAGTTTTTACACAAAATTAATACCTTCTTATTATGACGAATGAAAAAATAATATAACAAAACAGTTTCTAAGCAAATATTTAGATATAATTTAGGGGAAAATTTTGTTAATAAAACGTTATTGTAGCTTGTGTCGTTTTTCTAAAAAGTTATTTTTTTTTATTTTTCATGCATTTTTCACGATTACAATAGAAACTATCATATTAAAAAATCATTTCTAAGAATTTGTTTGCTCTACTTTCGGCGAAAAAATGTTATATATTTATTTTTTCTTAACTTGAGTCGTGTGTCTAAAAATTTAATTTTGTATTTTTAATGTTTTTTATAAATAAAACAAAAACGACGTGTCCTAAAGAAAAGGGATTAATAAAAAATTTGTAGATCTTTTTTGGGAGCGCAAGGTTTGTCTTATCATCTTTTCTCGTAAATTGCATAGTTTGACCACAAAATGCAATTTTTTTTCATTGTTTTCTGTGCTATAAAAATTTGAATTCTCATTTTTTCGAAAAAATTAAAAAAGTTGTTATGATAATCTTGTGGGCCTTTCAAAAATTAACATTTTTCTTTTCTCGAACTTTTTTTATATCGTGCGTTATTTAGCTCAAAATTTTCATTTTCGTTTGTTTCTTTAGTTTTTGGTAAGTGGCATAACTCTAGTAATATTTTTATATAAAAAAAGTCATCAGAAGAAAATGTTCGTCTTTTCAATCACAATGAATAAAGGTACAGAGGATTTTTGAATCATGAAAAAAGTGGTCTTAAATTTACGTAAAAACCTGTTTTTTGGATTCAGGGGTTCTCAAGACGTGGACCTTTTGAAAAAAACGTGTTGGGGGGGGGGGGTACATTTTACACAAATCTAATACCTTGTCTGATGAAAATGTAAAATGAATTAATTAGTCATGAATAATTTTTTGATAGTTTTGTTTTTGGTTTTAATCGTAGAAATATGATTTTTTGAGGCCCCACACGAAACGAAAAAAAAATTAAATACAAAAGTTGTGATGAGAATGTGCACACGCAGCGGGCAGATTTTTTTGCCTTTAATGATGTTTTTCACGCTTAAAGCTAAAACTACGCATCCCATCAAAATGTGATTCATTAGAAATATGTAAATCTTTTTCATATGCACAAATTTGGTCTTTTTATCTTTTACCGAACTTTTGCATAGTCTTACTGAAAAATGTAACTTTTATATTTTCCATTACTTTGTAAGCTGTCAAAATTAGAATTTTTGATTTTTTGAGAAAACTCAGAAGTTTGTTATGATAATATTGTAGGGCATTCAAAAAGCCAAATTTTTTCTGGAATTTTTTTCGTATCGTGCGTTATTTGCCGTCAAATGGTCATTTTAATTTTTTTTAAATTTTGTAAATGCTAGAACTCTGGTTATTTTTGGTTTGATGACAAAAGTCATTACGATAAATTGTTCGACTTTTTGAATATTATAAATATCCGTACAGAAAAGTTTGGAATTTTGAAAAAAGACTTCTCCTAAATATACAAAATGAGCTCACTTTTAGATTTTCATCCAAAATGGCTGGCTAACGAACTTGACATTTATTTTAGGACAGTAAAAGAGGCCAATATAATAGAATTATTCTTTCAAAAGTTATCGTGCTCAAAAGACAGATATATGGACATAGAGACATACATACAGCCAGACACATTCGTAAAAACCTGTTTTTCGGATTCAGGGGGTCTTAAAACGTGGACATTTGACAAAAACTGGGGGTTCAAATTTTATACAAATCTAATACCTACTCTGAAGATAATGTAAAAAAACTTTAAACACACTGTGAGGCTTAAGGAACGATATCATGGATTTTTTTGCAGTTTTTAGTTTATTATTTTTTTAAACAAATTAAAAAAAGTGATTAAAAAAATTATTATTTCTCAGATTTAACTTTCATTTATACTTTAAATCAACTCGAATTACAATTTAAGTATACAAATAAGGCAAAAAATGTGTTCCTTATATAGAATTTTATTATTATAAACAAATTTTAAATCAATGCGTTATTTTCATATTTTTTGCACGAAAAAAGTCCTGTGCTATATAATACGTATCAAAGTAACTTATCAAACCTACTAACCTGCAGAAATTCGTTAAGCCCTGATATTTAGCATTGTTATAAATAATTTAAGACTATATATATAGAATCTCAAACGCCTCCAAAATTAATTTTCCAAAACCATCCCTTGATTTTAGAAAACTGCCCCTTAGTTAAAAGCACATAAGCTAAAATTCATTATTTTTATCAACCGACGAATAGACAGTTCATAGGTATAGTTTTGTACTACTGAAGGACTGGAAAGTCGTTTAGGAATTGCTTCAGTAAGCATTTCTCAAAATCTTAAGTATAGAAGACTGCTAATTTATTTAGTAGGGCTTCGTATTTAAATTACTGAGACTTCCAAAGTGAAACAGTATTTTTTAACTTATTACTAATAATTCAGATTCAGGGAGTAGTACTAATTTCTTAGCGCAGCTGCTATACTTTAGTATGCACATAAACAGTTTCGTTAATACTGCAAATATTAACCGATTTGCATGAATCTTTTTTTACTTTCTTCTAATTCTATGAATATATTAATTCAGCTAATTAAAATTGAATTAAACCATGTCTTCATAATTATAAATTTGTAATTGGCCCTAATATCGTAACTATAAAAGGGTCCTTCGTTCCAATTGATTCGACTCGTCGCGGGGTAATTACATCGAACGCTCTGCCAATGGTACAAGTACTATTGTACTTACCTTTTTTGATTATTAAACAAAATAGAAACCATTTTTCCAAAAATATTCAACCGTTCGGCCTGAAACTTGTCCGCATTTTCTTCTTCTAATAAATCTCCTTAAGTGGAGAAATAAAGAAGGCTTGGGTCATACAGGAGCCTTCAATGAACCTTCAATTCTGATGCACTCAGTTTTATGGTTAGGGCATATTTAGTGCACTTTATCAGCTCTTTTAAGTAAGGGGTAGTTTTTTAATGTCAAGAGATGTTTTTGGAAAATTGATTTTTGGGGCGTTGGAGAGCCTAAAATGAGCCTTCAACTCTGCTGTACTAAATTTTCAGATTAGTGCATATTTTATTTTTAGGCTAGTTTATTTATGATAGGAATTGTTTTTAAAAAATTTCGCCGAGGTTCTTCCAATAGCCTTCAATTCTGATGTACGCATATTTATGATTAGTGCATATTTGGTGCACTTTATCAGCACTTTTAGGTAAGGCGTAGTTTTTTAATGTGAAGGGATGGTTTTGTAAAATTGATTTTGGGGGCGTTGGAGAGCCTAAAAGAAGCCTTTAATCCTGATGTACTTAGTTTTATGATTAGTGTATATTTAGTGCAATTTGCCAACACTTTTAATTGAGTTGTTAGTGCATATTTATTTTTAGCTTAGTTTTTTTATGATACGGGTTGTTTTTGAAAAATTGCACCGTGGGTCATGCAAGAGCCTTCAAGGAGCCTCTGCCCCCGTACCATTCTCATCCAGTCTACTTCTCTATTCAACGGAATTTCAGGTGAGTTAAGGTCGCTTATTTTCTTTCTTTCTCACTCTTGGCTGTGTTCTCCTTTCCTCCAATACATAAGTTATGTTCTTTCAGGAACACAACCGAGGGTAAAGCAGAATTCACCATTGTCATTTTCGTCTTCCAGTATCAATTCACTTTTAATAAAATCAATTTACTCACGAAGTTTAACTTGTTTATATTTGATTGTATGGAAATTTGGGTTTTACCATCGATCATTTGGCCTTTTCCTGTTCCTTTAGTCAAGAGCCTTCCGCTCTGTAGATGAATCAGGAGCTTAAATTATAAAGTATAAATATTGACCTGTTCCGATCTTCAGGATGTAACACATAGAATACGAATTAAATATTACTTTTGAAATACCCCCCCCCCCCCCCCCCCCCACCAGTCTGTTTTATAGGCTCCCAAAGAAACGCTATAAGTAAAAAAATTTATTTTTTAAATTCAAATGGTTTCTAAGACATCAAATACTACTTAATACTGACAATTAGATGTTTTCATGTTTTTTTTAACAATTTATTTTTGTTTTTAATAATATCATCTTATAATAATGCTAGGAAATTGCAGTTATTTCATAAAATTTTCACTTTTTGTCCAGTTTTTAATTTTTTAATTTTATTGTTAATAATATTCAATTTGCATAATGCTAAAAAGTTGCGGTTTTTTTCTAAAATTTTCAACTGATTTTCTACTTTTTACTGGGAATAAGTTAATAGTCAATTTAAATTACCTTTTTCTGAAATTTTAAACATTTAAATCACTTTTTACTTAGTAATATAATAAATATTGCAAGTTAGCAAACGTAATTCTCTGAGCAATTTAGTATTATTTACAACTATCATCTCTTAGATAAGTACTTTAATTAAAAATTGGACAAGGGTAGAAATGTTTTTGAAAAGCCATGAGTTTCTATCTCTATTCTAAGAGAAAATGTCTAAAAACAATAACTCGCAAAACCCACTTATTTACTTATGTTTTTGTTTTGTTTTTTTAAACCTATATATATACAATTTTTAATAATACGGAGAAAAAGATATCGCACAATGATATTGCAAAACCTGTGTATGAAAATAAAGCGCAATATGATAACGTACAAGCAGGTTCCGGAGCTTTTTTGGATATTATAATGCACTAATATCGATTGGCCACTACTAGAACCCTCGTACATATAATGTAATAAAATAATAATATAATGTAAAATCTTTTAATGTACGATATCACGATTTTACGCTATTATAATGTAATAATTACGATATATAGCGCAAGAATTACGGTATATAATGCAGTTCTATTTTCATCACGAATCCAACGATATCAAAATCTTATTTTTGAAAAAAATGCAGTAGTACAGTCTCATGCAGTTGTCTTGTTTAAAAATGTGCGCATTCTTGAAACAATATTTTGTTGTTCAAAATTTTATTGCAACTTTTGTCGTTTTTCCATAAACTGAATTTGCTCATATTCAATGTTTTTTGTATGATTTAAACTTTACACATACGGTGTAGGGCTTCAACGATCTTAAGAAATTTGAAAATATTTTTGCCATTCATTTTGAATTCACCCTGAATTATTATTTATTCATCCTAAATTCTTCTAAATTCACTCCATTCTATTCATTCTATAGATTTTTAAAAAGTTTTTGTTTCATCCATCTTGAAGTCGTTAAAACTTACCCTAAATTCGGAGGTATTTGATCAAATTCGTTTGAATTCTCTTTAATTTTTTCCTAAATACGAGGGTAGTTCAATATGTCCTTAGAATGAAGTATAAAAACAATTTTTTTTGGGTAAATTTTTTTTATTTTTCAACATAATCTCCTTGGAGCTCTATACACTTGGT
>NC_046664.1:65651958-65656351 GCF_010883055.1 Belonocnema kinseyi
GTTTTTAACTTATGTCACGTGAATAAAAATGAGTTTTTTCAATGGTTACAGAACATTTCAAAACATGGCTGAAGGATGTGTATTTTCCCAATGTTGGGCATTTAAGTCTCTTATTAATTGATTCGTGGAGTGCGCATTGCCCTGATGCTGTAAAGGAAGCAGCACCTCCAAACAAAATTGTTGATGTAAAAATAATTCCAAAAGGAACAACAGGCAAAATTCAGCCCCTAGATGCTTTCGGCTTCCGAGTGTGGAAAAATTACGTCCGTCGCTTCGAGGATAGTGTAACATTAATGAATGAGGATATAGAACTTCATAAAAGAAATAACATTATAAAGCCCCAATCCTTGGTACATAATCAATTGTCATCTCCTCGATACAATAACCTATTCAAATATTCATGGTATAAAAGTGGCTACGTTGAATCAAAGCCAAATGAATTTTATAACCCCGTAGATTTTAGTTTTGGTAATGATTATAATGAGCGTTGTGAAGTTCCTGGTTGCTCTAACCCAGCAATTGTAAGATGCTCTTGGTGTAAGAAATCATTATGCTCGAAACATTTTTTTAATGATTATCATTATTGCCAGGATTATAAAAAGTAACATTAAAACTCAAAACTATTGAAATATTAAATTTTTGAAAATTTTTGTGTACTTTGAATCATTAATTTTTTATTACCTTTGAAATTCCCATAGAAAAAGAATAAAATCATAGAGATACGACAATATCTCCTGTGGGGTTGGTTCACCCCTTATTATAGGTTTTTTATTAAGGTGAGAACAGTCGATTTCGTATTTGGATATTGAATATATTGATATTGATATTGATATTGAATTCTAATTCAATACCAAGGATGTCAACTAAAATTATTACACGTTTTACGGCACTGAATAGTCCAAGGGTATTTTTAAGTAATGAAAAAATAATACTTGTGATTGAATTTTAGGGATGAATTCATTTGTAAGGGCTGATTTCAGAAAATTTCAAATTTCAAAAATGGCCATCAAATATAGTTTTTCATTAATAAAAAACGGGGGTTGCGAGTCTGATGACTAAAAATAATGCATAAATATGTGCTTTTCAATAACAAGTGTTACCCACTTTGTTCCAGTAAAAAATTACGAATTGTATTCGAGAAATTAAAAAAAATGTGTTTTTAGGGGTGAACTTCAAGGGTGGGTTTTACCCCTTAAATGGACTTATGGGCACGTATAGAAAAATACGTGTCGAATATTTTTTGATGTTCTATAACATATCACAAATTCAAGAAAATAGGTGAGGTACACCTCGGGTACCTTCCTTGTAAGTAGAACAGCTGAAAGGCATTACAAATTATAAATTAAAATTTGTAAAATTTTGCAATTATCTATGACAAGGTTAGAAATTCAGAATCTACGGGTGTCAATGATTTCAGGTATCTAACTTTTTCTTTTAGATGCTTAAAATTGGAATGACTATATAACGTATCTTGTAAATGGAATGAGATACGCCAAAACAGACAACATTTTTTAATTCAACTTCAAAATAGTATATTAGTATATAAGTTATAATTATAAATACGCATAATATGAAAATTCACAAATCAAACAAAAGTGTTGATAATTTGAAGAAAATTCTCAAAAGGTAGTCGGGTTTGTTGCGGCCAAATACTGTTAATAACTCTGCCCGCCCGGTACATGACGAATACAATAGGACCATGACCGTCCCATCAATTCTCAGTGCCGTTTAGGTGCTGAAAATCAGCATAAACAGAAACTGAACCGGCACTGGCGAGCCTGTACAGTTCTTGAGTTTTATCACACGAAAAAAATTCAAAAATATTTTTAAAAATTTTTTTGAGTTTTTGAATTTCCCGCCAAATTTTTTTCCAAAAAATCATGCACGTTGACAGTGATTAAAAAAAGTTCTGTGAATTTTTTAGATTTTTTCTAATGATAGAAAGCGAGAAAAAATGCTTTTGAATGGCTGACTCAAAATTTAATTCCCTTTGGGGCATTTTTTCCATGTTGACCCAGCACAACCCTTTAGGATATTTTTATTGTAGACAAGTAACTTTGTGGTTCGTTGAAAAAATTGATTAATCAAAAATCACTCTATAAATTCTTACGAAATTAAGTCCATAACCACCACGCCAGCAACATAATAATCTACTGTACTGCAAAGGATGCCTTTTTAGAATAATCATTGATGGAATACGTCAAACATTCGAACGATCTGCTTTTGAAACCGGTAATCTAAAAACTTAAACAGAGCTACCTATAATGCCTATAATACCTATAATGGCCTATGATGTCTGGAACTTCGGTACCTATGCCTTAAAAGCAAGGGTTCCGAGGTCTTAGTCCTCGCGGCAAAGCGTGATCAAATCAAGGAGTAGTAGGGGAGCAGCGGGTAATGTGGCGTACATGTTATAAAAAGCTCCGTTAAAAGTTAAATAGGTTAAAAACTGTAGTAAAATAATATAGAGCGCGTAAATCAATATCTTATCTACCCTATGCGTATAATTATTATTAAATTTACGTCTATTAAAGTAGTTAATTATCACGTTTCACAAAACTTGGCCTGCGCCAAGTTACCCTTCCTGGTTGGCTAATGTGGCGCGCTCTTAGTGCAATTTCGGAAAGGGAAGTGAAAGTTGTTTACTGAGTTGAATGAAATTAATTTTTGGGTAAATGATGTGTTTAAATAATGACTTATAAATTGTGTGCAATTTGAACGTTATATATTATGTTTTTTAGTCCGGAAAAATTCCACTGTACTTTTTCACTACTTTTTGGTCACTTTAAAAATACACTCATAACACCCAAAAATAACTTTTCATAATAAGAATCGAGTGATTAGCTTTATTAAGCAAATTTTTTCACTATACAAAACAGTACACATTAAAAAAGTACAGTGCAGTAATTACCTCTCGCTAAAAATCAATCAATTTCTGTAAATCAAGGTGCGCCACATTACCCGCCGCTCCCCTACCGTGAATTAATCTTGCGCTGATTCGCTTGTTTGTCACGTGTTACTGCAAGGTGGTGGATACCAGCGTATATAGATGAGAGTTATGGCAGGGATGCGCAAGGTAAAAAAAGTTAGTGCGGATATAATCGCGCTTCCAGTGTACAATTTTTACATTCTCATCAGAGAAGGTATTAGATTTGTGTAAAATGTGACTCCCACCCTAGTTTTTGTCAAATATCCAAGTTTTGAGATCCACTGAATCAAAACAACAGGTTTTTACGAATGTGTCTGTCTGTACGTATTTCTGTCTGTCTGTGAGCACGATACTTCTTGAAAAAATTAATCTATAAGATTGGCCTTTGGTACGAGTACACTCTTTTAGTACCCTAAACTTTTTTCAATATTCAAAAATTGTCTGTACGAATATTCGTATTATTCAAAAAGTCGAACAATACATCTCATTACTTTTTTTATCAAAGTAAAAATTACCGGAGTTATAGCATTTACAAAAATCCAAAAAAAAACACGAAGAACATTTTAAGCCAATTAACGCACGACATAAAAAAAGATAAAAGAAAACAAATGTTAATTTTTGATAGCTCTACAAGATTATCATAAAAAACTTTTTTAATTTTTCCGAAAAATTGAAAATTAAAATTTTGACCGCTCGAAAAATAATCAAAGAATCTATTTTGCGGTCAAACTATGCAAGATATTGAAAAAAATGGTAAGTCAAACATTGTGCACCTAACAAATATCTACAAATTAGTTATTAAACATGTTAAAAAATAAATATTGCAATAAAAAATTAGGTAAAGTTAACCTAGTTCTGTGTAGAAGATTTGTATTCCCTCCTTTCTTTATATCTAAATGTCTTGTGGTTTTTATTGAAATAATATATTTAATGAACTTCGCAACGCTTTCTAATGTGTGTTCATTCACTGGTGTTTTCGTTAATTTTGCACTATTTAATTATTTTTTATAAAGTTTTTTGGTAAAAACAAAATTTTGCTTATCAGATTATGAAATCTCAACCCTTAAGAATCTATTTCCAAAAGTTTTGTAAGAATAATCAATTATTATAACGTGAAATGGACTAGTTGTAATCAATGATTTCCTTAAGTGTTCATTCACTGGGTCACTCACACTATTCTAAAACCTAGCTACAAAATTTCCTTCACCCATTTTTTTCATATGACAGGCCGTTTTTTTAACTTTTAGCATACCAAAATTTACCAGTTTTTCCCTGAGCATCCAAAAAGGCTTCTTTCTCATTTATATTTTCAAATTAAAAACATGAAAACTAAACAAATTATAATTTAAAGTATTAAAAGCAGTGGATACACCATTACACTCCTGAGACAAAGGAACAATCCAAACAGTGGATTTCCACAGGCGAACCAGCTCCAAAGAAGGCAAAGACCGTAAAGTCAGCTGG
>NC_046664.1:65656451-65657507 GCF_010883055.1 Belonocnema kinseyi
GTCGCCTTGCCATGTTTTGGATAGATAAGACCTTTTTCGACGATGCGATCGCACTCTTGAACTCACAATCAGCTCGCCAAAACAACACTCGAATACTCGATAATACTTCTCATCATCAGTCTTTAGTCAGAGCTTCATCGAGCTCGTTTGAATCAGTATATTAATTGTGAGTGCAGTGTTTGTTGAATTTACAAGAAATTACATTGGAATCCAATAAATTTGCAACCAAATTCCAAACTCCAAATTTCATCAAAGCATTACATAGTATTTTGGGATTCGTATATATTAATTCTACCATATAATTTTTGGTCAATACTTATTTCCTGATTGTAAGTAAAATTTCTTTTTGCGTAAAACTTCTTAACGCGGTAATTGGTAGATATTGTATACATGCCCTCGCCATTTTTCAAAAAACGCAAAGAAATTGAAAGTACTCTATTTTACAGCTCTTTACAAGCCCTATCTAAAGAAACCATAACAAATTATTTTCATCAAATATGACGTGGGTATAAGCATTTTTCAAAAAATTAATATTTTTTTTTCAAATTTTCATACATCTGAAATCTTTAATGGCAATAATATATATTGTACAGAAAATATTTGTTTTTTTACGTAGACACTGGAAATTTTCCAGATTTTCTTTTTCGAAAAAAATGTTTTTTTTTACCCTACATTTTTGAAAAATATTTTTCCGAAGAAAAAAGCTAAAAAATTTTTACTGTATTCACTTCAAAAAGCAAACCTTTTCTCTTCGATACATTCTTGTCTATCATTTAAATTTACGGAGATTTTGAAAATTTAAAACAAAATGTCAATTTTTTTAAAAAATGTTCATACTCACATCGTATTTGACGAAAATAATTTTTTAATTAGTGATTTAGATATAGCTTATAAAGAGTTATAAAATGCAATACTTGAAATTTTTATGTGATCTTTTTCCAGAATTGGTGAGGGATCAAAGACGGACAAGAAATTTTGGAATTTTCAATATTTAATTATCGTTTGAATAAATTAGAAATGAAATTGATACGTAATTGTCAGTGTAATGTTGATTTA
>NC_046664.1:65657607-65664200 GCF_010883055.1 Belonocnema kinseyi
TAGAAAAAGAATAAAATCATAGAGATACGACAATATCTCCTGTGGGGCTGGTTCACCCCTTATTATAGGTTATTTTTATTAAGGTGAGAACAGTCGATTTCGAATTTGGATATTGTGCATACTGCCAAGATTTTTTTTGTCAAACTCAAAAAACTAGTATTTTCATATTGAAAAGGGTGTCATTTTTTTATTAAAAATAGAGGTTGATACATTAGTGGAGTAAAGAATTCTAATTCAATACCAAGGATGTAAACTAATATTATTACACGTTTTACGCCACTGAATAGTCCGAGGGTATTTTTAAGTAATGAAAAAATAATACTTGTGATTGAATTTTAGGGATGAATTCATTTGTAAGGGCTGATTTCAGAAAATTTCAAACTACATCAACTTTACTTAACAATTTTTGTAGTATCCAAGAGTTTTACACCATGATATAGTATTGGAATAACGAAATATAACAGTATAAATGTTAGGGGTAGCTCACCCCTTCAAGGGATTTTTTTTTTTGAAAATGCCGGAACAGGTCAACTTTATTTTTGATTATTGTGCATAAAACAATTAATTTTGTCAAGATTCAACAGATTTTGGAATGTGTATAATGAAAAAAATGGGCATCATACATAGTTTTCCATTAATAAAAAACGGGGGTTGCGAGTCTGATGACTAAAAATAATGCATAAATATGTGCTTTTCAATAACAAGTGTTACCCACTTTGTTTCAGTAAAAAATTACGAATTGTATGCGAGAAATTAAAAAAAATGTGTTTTTAGGGGTGAACTTCAAGGGTGGTTTTCACCCCTTAAATGGGCCTATGGGCACGTATAAAAAAATACGTGTCGAATATTTTTTGATGTTCTACAACATATCACAATTTCAAGAAAATCGGTGAGGTACACCTCGGGTACCTTCCTTGTTAGTACAATATATACTCCTTTCAAATTGTATTGGTCAAATTCCAAATCTTATCAATTTTCCCGAATTAGAAGGTATTAAGAAAGATAAGAAAATTTTTTTGGCTAGAGAGCAAGTTAACGCGAATTTCAAAAAGCGAGAGCGAACTCAAAAGACTCATTCGAGAAATGTTTTGCAAGAGGATTATTGGGTTTTGCTTTGCATTTCAAATGCAAATTATTTTATGGACCTTATCAAATAAAAAAAGTTTATGGTAACAATTCATGTGAATTGGCTGATATTGAAGACTAAATAATCCTAGGTGTCTATGATCAGGCAAATGTAAAATAATATGTTAGTCTTTTAGACCCAGAGTCAATTTAGATGATTTCTTGCCTTCTCGAATTTTCTTCACAGATGATTTTAATGAAGATTGTAATTATTTATAACTATATAAAATCAGAAACAAATAAGTTTATAATTATGTGTGGACTATTGTAATATTATGTTAAGTGATGTATTTATTTATTTGATATCAAGAGGTAGGTATATTACCCAACTAAAAGTATAAAAAAAAAGATGAGTGCATCCATTTAGGTATCTAAAATGACGTGAGACAAAAATCTGGTTTAGGGAATTAATTGAATCTGCGAATTATGACGAAAATTTTTAAGAAACTTTCGAAGCTCAATTAATTTAAAAAGGGGGATGATGCAAGAGGAAATTTTAATCAAATTTGATATGGATGTATTTGTTGAGTTTTTGAATGACAAATTGTGAAGAATAAAAGTTTTTTACAACCATCCTTTATGAAAAAAAGTATTTGTAAACATTTGATTTATTACTTTTTTCATAAAATTATTGGATTTCTAATACGTATTCGCGAAAAAAGTATTAGATCCAATATTTACCAAAACTTCTTTTTGATAAGTAATGTAATAAAAAATTAGTCAAATGAAATCTGAATAATCGGCGTTTCCGATTTATAATAATTAAATATTAAATAATTTGTTTACAATGGAATGGAAAATTTTGACATTTTTTATAGAATTTTTTATTAACAGTTACAGAATTCAGTAAAAAGCGGTTTCACTGGGCCACGTAACATTTTATCAACATTGAGATTTTACCATTACTCTTTACACATTATTAAAATTTCTGAATCTCTCAAGAAGAATAAATTATAAAAGTGCGAGAGATAAACTTCTATTAAATAAATAATGTCATACTAATTAAAATTACGCACGTCACCAAGCACGAAAATTATCCTTATACATGATTCGTTCTCGGAAGGACAAAAAAATATTTTAGAACAGTGTAAATACAGTACATAGAACATCAGAATATTCATTGGTTACTCTGCTCTAAAAATTCTGCTTCAATTAATTTTTTCTACTTTTCGAAGGAAATGTGGACTCCTTATACTCTGCTCTTAACATTGGATGTTATTCTTAATTCGATTGGTATGTGAAGAATAAATTAATATAATTTTCTTAATATTTTTGTAGAGTAAGTATGATATATATTTCAATAAATGTAAAATACTACTCAAATTTGGTAAATTACAGATAACACCCCCCCCCCCTGAAAAATAATTTTGAATTTTGATTATGATTTCAATGTTAGCCAAAATAGAATAGGTGCGTAAATGTACTGTTTACATATAAGTTTTACAATCCCCTTCTACTCGTATCATTACACAGCTCTACACAAAAATCCGAGAAAATTACCCCTGAAGTCTGACTATGTCTTTCATATGTTTTCGGAGTCGCTGAATCCAAATTCGGGGTCCATTTAACCCAATCACGTGAGGATTTTCCACAACATCAAAAATGAGGCCTAAAAACCCAATAAATCCGCTATCCATTGACTACTCATTACCAATAATTTTATGGATGTATCGGATCTTCATATCTGTCGACAATTTTGTCAAATACTCCATATTTATTTGATAAAAACACAATTTTGAAAACCTCCAGCAACAGATACATACTATAGGGATGTACAGACACTCCCAGTGGGCACGAAATTTGGCGATGTATTTACGACATCGTTACGACATCTTTGCGACAACTTTACGACATCCTATGTCCATGTCGTTAAGTCGCATTTACGATATCATACATATGTCGTATGATCTGACGATATCTTTACGATATCGTAAAGACACTGTAACGACATGGACATAGGATGTCGTAAAGATGTCGTAGCGATGTCGTAGCGATGTCGTAACGATGTCGTAAAGACGTCGCCAGATTTTGTGCCCGCTGGGCTTTCATTGTCACTCAATGGTCGGTAAGATATTAGTTTTTGACCAACTATAAAGGAACTTACAACAAAATAGTTGAATTATCAACCAAAAAGATGAATTTTCAAGGGAGAAGTTTTATATTTCTAACAAAAAACACAAATTTTCAACAAAATACGGGAATATTATAACAAATAATTCCATTTTTAACTAAAAAAGATCAAGTTTCAATAAAAAATACCAAATTTTAAACAAAAATAGAATAACTCAGTTCTTAGTTTATAAAAGTTAATATTCAATAAGAAAAATGAAATTTTCTACAATTTATTTAAAATTCTAACCAAAACAGGCGAATTTGACACCAAATAGTACAAGTTTTAACAAACGGATGAATTTTCAATCACAAAGATTAGTTTTCTATTTAAAAAAATCTTTTTTTAACAAATAATAGAATTTTCAACTAAATTATTTTCAATCCAAGAACAATACTATAAAAAATAGGATAATTTTTTAATTAATTTAATTCTCTACAAAAAACTATTAGTTTTCAACCAACAATGATATAATGTAAATTACCCTTAAAGATATTAATTTTTAACAAACAAACAAAAATCAAGAAAATAGTTGAATCCTCAATAAGCAAGACAATATTTTAACAAAGAAAAATTATTTTATACCAAAAAGACGAATTTTCAAATGAAAAAATTAATTATTAATAAAGAATATAATTTTCATCACAGTTGAATTTTAAATTAATTTTTAACCAAATAGTTGAACCCTGATCAAAAAGATCAGTTTTCAAACAAATAGTGGAGTTTTCAACTAAAAAAGATAAATTTTTAATTAAAAATATAAATATATAAAACCAGAAATAGGATAATTCCTTTTTAGTTAAAACAATTAATATTTCACAATAAACAATTGAATTTCAACAAATTATTTGCAATTTTACTAAAATAGATGCATTTGATGATACACAGTTGAACTTTCAAGAAAGCAGATGTATTTTTAACCAAGAAGATTAATTTTATATAAAAAAAGACGATGTTTGAAACAAATAACTGAATTTTCAACTCAAAAATATCAATTTTTAATTCCAAATTTCATTGTTCCACCAAAAGTGGGATAGTTAAATTTTCTCGTAACTTTCGTCGTTTTTCCACACTTTTTATTTTATTTTTTTATTTCCAATGTTATTTTTCACGAAATCCCAAAAATTTGTTATGATAATCTTTTAGGGCTTTCAAAAAGAAATGTTTTTCTTTTGACTTTTTTTTCATATCGTGCTTTTTTAGGCTTAACATTTTGATTTTTGTCGATTTAAAAAATGTTGAAAATGCTATAACTCTGGGAATTTTTTATCGAAAAAAGTCATTAGGATAAATTATTTGTCCATTTTAACACTATAAATATCCATATATAAAATTTTCGAATTCTGAAAAAAGTGGTCTCAAAAATTTTCAAAATGTGCTCAATTTTTGAATTTTTATCAAAAATGGCTGGTTAACGAGTTTGTCCTTTATTTTAGGACCTTAAAAGAGTGTGCGAAGATGGATTTAATCAGTTCATTTTTTCGAGAGTTATCGTGTTCACAGATGGACGGACGGACAGACAGATGCCATCGTAAAAACTTGATTTTCGGATTCAGGGGGTCACAAAACGTGGAGATCCGTTGAAAAACTGTGATGTCAAATGTTCGACAATTCTAATACTTTCTAAATCATAAACGACCAGAATGTAAAAAGACGATGTTTAAAACAAATAACTGAATTTTCGACACAAAATTAACAATTTGTAATTCAAAATTTCAATGTTAAACTGAAAGTGGGATAGTTAAATTTTTAGTTAGAGAATTTAATTTTTAACAAAAAAAGGAATGTTACTAATTGGTTACTAATCATAATATTTTTAACAAAAAAAGATCAATTTTTTTTAAATATCATTTTTCTATAAAAAATGGTATAATTGACTTTTCTCTTAAAGAAATTAGTTTTTCACCAAAAAACTAATTTTTCATGTAATAATAGAATCCTCAAAACAAGGATGAAATTTCAATTAAGAAGTTTATTTTTCTATCAAAAATAACGAATTTTCAAAAAAATTCTGAATTTCTAAATAATGTATCAAAACAGATAAATTTGTATCCAAATAGATCAATCTTTAACGAAAAAAGATCGATTTTAAACCAAAAGGATTAATTTTCTACCAAAACAGAAAAATTTAAAAAATTTATTTATCAGGTAAAAAAGGTCAATTTTCAATGTAAAATATCAATTTTCAACCACAAATAGTAGAATCGAAATTTCTTTAAAGAAATTGGTTTTTGACAAACTGAAAAGGAATTCTTTTTAAATAACTAAATCCTTAATAATAAATATTAATTTTCAATGAAGAATATTACTTTTCTACAAAAAATTTCGAAGTTTCTATAAAATCTAGAAAGTTTCAAACAAATATATGATTTTTTTCTAAAAAATATAATTGTTTAACCAAAAGTAATATAAGTAGATTTTACCATTATAGAAATAAATTTAAAAAAAATAGAAATTTGAAAAATATAGTTGAATTTTCAATAAAAAAGGTTCGTTTGAAACCGAAACAGATGGAGCTTCAATTATTAACTTTATATTCAACGAAAAATGGGATAGTTCAGTTTTTAGTTCAAAAAATAATTTTCAACTTGAAGAAGTGTAATTAAAAAAAATAAATGAGTTCTCTACCAAAACAGATTATAATTAAAAATGTCAATACATTTTTAACCAAAAATGGAAAGTTAAATTTTCACTTCAATAAATTAATTTTCAAACAAAAAAATTGTCAGAAAAATGGTTGAATCTTAAATCAGCAAGATGAATGTTCAAACAAGAAGATTAATTTTCTACTGAAAAAGACGAATTTTTAACAAAATCCCTAAATGTGTAAACAATTAGTTAGATTTTTAACTAAAAAAGATCACACTTTAATTAAAGAAATTAATTTTCTATCAAAAATGTCATAGTTGAATTACCGAAAAAAAGAATTTCCAAAAAAATAGTAAATTCTTTAACCAAAGAGATGAATTTTTAACTAAAATTATGAATTTTTCAACTAGAAAGACGAATTTTCAACAAATGAAGAATTTGCAGTTTTTTTCCAACTTTGTAAGGATATAAAAATGCAAAGTTCATTATTTAAAGTATGTGATTACGAGGGTACTTCAATAAGTCCTTAGAATGACCAACAGATGGCGCGCGAATCGCTCCAAATCATCTGTTTTCAGTCAGCACCACTCCCGACTAGTTATATGGTGCAGTCACAGTCCACATCTTCTGAGTTTACGTGTTTTTATAACCAATTGAAAAAAAAATCTTTCGTTAAGAAAAATGGAAAAAAACGAGTTCAGAGCGGTAATCAAACATTTTCATTTAAAGGGTTTAACTCCATATGAGATAAAAAATTAATTGGACTCAG
>NC_046664.1:65664300-65688404 GCF_010883055.1 Belonocnema kinseyi
GAGCTCCAAGGAGATTATGTTGAAAAATAAAAAAAAAATTTACCCAAAAAAAATTGTTTTTATACTTCATTCTAAGGACTTATTGAACTACCCTCGTATCTGCAACGTGGGTTACAAAATTGTAATAAGTGCTATTCATCAATATTAAGTGTAAATTAATTTTTAGTAAAAAAAAGATCATTTGGAATAAAATGCTTCAATTTCATTTTCTACCAAAAAATATAAAATTGGTTGAAATCCTATTATAAAAGATTAATTACAGTTTCAGATACAAAACTCATCCCATGGTGTCTTCTATTATTTTATACTAATATTTTGTAACATTCATTAAATATGTATAACATAGAAAATATAGGCTTTTCATTTATTCTTTTTCATAAAAACATAAATAGGCGCGCGCCGCGGCGCGCGCAATACTGCTAGTATCTAAATAAATTTGAAAAAGTTACACATTTCTAATCAATTAAAATAAAAAATCAGGATATTTTTAGGAATTAATTTGAAAAATTTGATTTAACAGTTTATATTAATATTTTATTATTACTTACATTAAAAAACGATAATAGCATTTTTTTGCTTGGTGAGAATAGCTGTACCACAAATCATTGATCGGCCTTAACCGACCTAAACGAAATAAAATGGAATAATCCAGTTACGTTTTTACTATTTATAATATACTTTTAACATTTCAAATTTTTAAATATTTTTTGTCTTTGCACAGAGATATCATCAGGAATGCCGCCCAAAGAAAGAGACTTTCTGGCAAATTTTGGAAAGACAAGTGAACCTGAGGAAAATGAAGGTAACTCTAATACAAATGAAAACTAATAGAAATCTTAATTATCAAACATTTTAAAATTATTCATAATTTTTAAAATAAAAATTCGCGTGCATGCATGATGGTCTGAAATTTCATTTTTTTATTGAGAACAACTGTTATATTTTATGACTAATATAATATTTGTTTTTTATTTAGCATTAAATTTTATTCTCAGCTACCATGAATATCTTATAATTTCCAAATATTTATATTATTACAATTCATAATATGCATTGGTATTAAAACAGACGTTTTGTCATTGTCTTGTTTTTATATTTAAAAATGTGCGCATTCTATTGTAACAAAAAAAACAATTCGGTTATTGCACATTTTATTGCAACTTGTGTCATTTTTTCATAAATTTAATTTGTTTATTTTCAATGTTATTTTTTACGATTTAACCTCAAAATACGCATCCGAGCGTCAAGGGATTCAAAGCATATTTGTAGGTAGAATTAAGTGTTAAAACTTTGTTTAATAAAATGTTGTCGTAGCTTGTGTACTTTTTTGATCTTATTTTTTGCGAAAAAAAGAATATCTATTCTTCCTATAATGAACAATTTCTGTCCACTAATTTTTTTCGTACCTCATGCCGTTTTTCAACAAATTTACTTTTTTTATTTTAAACTTTATTTTTACGAATTAAACAAAAGCTACGCGTTAATAATTATTAATGGCGTAGATCTTTTTTGGCTGAGTATTTTTTGTCTATTAATTTTTTCATCACTTGTATCGTTTGTCGAAAAATTAAAAATGTTTTATTTTCAGTTTTATTTCTTACGATTGAAAAAAAAAACTGCGCGCTCAATAGAAAAATGATTGATGATACAAGTTATAGATCTTTCATGATTTAACAACTTTTGTCCATAAATTCTTGTCGTATCTTGCTTCCTTTTACCAAAAATTTTCATTTTTAATTTTATTTTTCACTATTAAAAAAAACTATGCAGGCTTTCCAAAAATTTATCAATGACGATTAATGAAATTGGTTAATAACCAATTTGTAACTTTTCAAATTTTTAGATCACTTTTTGTGCACAATTTTTATCTTTTCATCCTTTTTTCGTACGTTCGCAAATTTAAATTTTGGATTCTTCATTTTTTTTATAAGATCAAAAATTTAATCTTCAATATTTCCAGACAATTGAAAAAGAACCCCGATGTAAAAACTATTTCTTCTGATTCAGGACGCCTTAAAATGTGAAAATCTAAATATCAAGATATTGATTAAAAAATTAAAACTCTGTTCATTCTTGCAGAGGTTGGTTCACGTGGCGGACCATCTTCTACTTTTGACGGACAAGATTTTCCTGATAGTTCTCTTCCTCATGACACATCTCATTCTCCGATCAGGTTTTCTCCTTCCGAGCAACCTTTTCGTACCAGGTCCAGGTCTCCTGCCAGGCTTCCTTTTTCTAGCGTGCTTGGATATGAACTTGACCAACTTCGATTTATTCGTCTTTCTCCCCTTACAAATCGAAGCCGGGTATTCGAACTTCGAAGATACACTTTTCCAGCAGACAAACCAATGAACTTACTTGTGTCACGCCATGCTTATGGGCCCATGCCAACTACAGAACAAATTGTTTTATCAACACCAGATGGTGACGTCTCTGCAATATTGAACAGTAGTAATGTTCTTGCAGGAATATATGTTTCTAAAACGTCTATTAGAAACAAATTACGCGCAAAAATAAATATGGCAAGCGGCGAGGTTACCACTTTGACCCGTGACGAAATCAAGGAAGTTCCAGTAGGCACTCATAACCCAATATTCCTTAAGTTTAGAGTATGGCTTGTAAACCACAATCCCTGAGACCATTAATGGAATTTTAAAAAATTAACAAGTTATAATAAACTTTTAATTACTGAAATATTAATTTGTTCATTTTAAATTTATTTTTTTTTAATTTATTTATTTCAGTTTATTTTCAAATAAATGTAAGTGCATTATGATTTCCAAGGCTTTAATGTTTTGTCAATGCCCTAGCCACTCTTCTTCAAAAACAAAATAAACAAAGTTTCGTTTCTGCATAAAATTATTTTTTGAAAGATTGTTTTTTACGACAACATTTTATCATTTTCATTGAGTCAACCGATGGAAAAGTCTTGATATTAAATACTTTTTGGAATCTTAGACAATTCTTCATAATACAACTGTTCCAAGCAGCGCATAGTGTGAGGAAATTCACTTTTATCGTTCAAAAAAGTCTATAGACTTTCATTTTTATTCAATTGTTGTTATTTTCTTAAACTAAAGTTCATTCATTTCTGATAAAAATGTCTCACAATTCCAGGTTATTTTTCGATATGAATCAATTCATGTATTAAGAATTACATTTTTCAAACACATCGAACTTACAGCCCTCCAAAACATAACATGTTCCTTGTAAAGTCCTATCGAATATTAAAATAAATTATTAATACCAAGCACATGAGAAATAATTTTTTTAATTTGTTTCTGAAGACCATCACGTTTACGTCGAAACAGTACACATATATTACGAAAGAAAGTAAATAAAAATTTTCTAGATAATTTTTACTAGATGAAAGTCCGGTCTTACAATAAAAAATGTGGTAATAGCATTATACATTGAAAATATAAGATCAGATACGCGATAAAAATAAAAAAGTAGAGTTTATATTAGTGAAAGTAGCCAAATCGTTTTCTTTATTATGCGCTCTTGGGTAATTTATTGTAGTGAACGTTTTATAACGGGTTATAGGTTTTAAAATCGGTTCAGATTTAAAAAATAAATGAATATTTTAAAAATGTGTAACTTTAAAAAATTTGATCGAAGCATTATTTTATTATTTAAAAAAATCCCAGGACGTTATTAATTAAATAAAGATAAACACAATTTGAATTGTCTACTGCCTCACGCTGAAGTGAGCAAATTTAGGTAAAACATGTAGAATAACAAACAGAAAAAAGAAAAAGAATTGTTCTAACTATCTCCTTCGAAGCAAATTACACTATTTCAGACGAATTAGAACTTATTCAAGGCCATGTGACGAGTGAGTCACGTGACCAGATTCCTACCTTACCGCAACCTTTCTTATTCCCCAACTTATTTTCACACGAAGCACCACATCGAGTTGAAAATTTGGGATAATAAATTAGAAGCACTAAGAAAGGTGGGTCCGGTCCTAAACTTTAATAATTATGAAAAAAGCAAAAAAAAATTATTTACAACAATAAACTTTTTTTTTAATTATAAAAATTGAAGACCAGACCCACCATTCTTAGCGCTTCTTGTTCTGACAGATGGAAATCTCCATTTCTTTCCAATTTAATGAAGTTAAACGGGGATAGATAGCGCCAGCGTCGCGATTCTCGCTATACATCTCGAATAAAAATGCAGGTGAAAGATTATCTTGGCAAGGTTAAAAATCGGAAATTATCTTCGATGAATGTAAAGTAAAATCTTTTAAATCTATTCAAAATCTTTGCGAAATATTTGGAAACTTTGTGTAATATTTGATATCTTTGGAAAATCATTGAAATCTTTCCGAAATATTTATTAGTATTACTTAATCATATATTAACTTATCAGTTGCTACTTTTTTCTATTTTCTCTCTCGCATTTAAAAGTTGAATAAAATTTAAATGACAAAGAAGTCTCATAAACGCCACCACACGTCTGTTTGTAAAAAGATTTTCACTGAATACACCATCGGGATCCCCTCTGATTTATGTCTACACCTTCCATAAATCTCGTGATTTTTTCGGAAAAATAAGTTTCAGAGAAAATGAAATTTCGGACAAGTGAATACCTACCCTGAAAAGTTTATTGGGAAAATATTATTAATTCCGAGAATATACGCAGCGAAGCGCGAAAAATTTGGAGTTTTCTTAGAAAGAGGTTAAAAATATATTTTCGTGCAGTGTTTGTTGGGAAAATATTATTTTTTAATAAAAGAAGAATAGTGTCGTGTTGCATCCTTTACTGCCGTAATAGTTCTGTCCAAGATTTTTACTTGAGACTGTAATATTTGGGAAAACGTAAATAATAAAAGAAGACTAAAATTTATTTCTGGATATAGTGGCTGATGTCAACTGATTCTTTTCATTAATATTTTTAAAATGCATGCCATTTAAAAAGTACTTTTTACTTTGCAATAATTTTCAATGATAAAGTCTAAATTATTATTATCATTGTTATTTTTATTATACTTACTGTCTATTAGATGTTAGCATTTTTCCAACTGCCTTAAATAATAGGATTTTAAAAAATTGTGTCTAAAAAATTCTTCACTTGACCAAATTTACCAAATTTACTGTTACCTTAATTATGATCACATTCGCATCCTGATGAAAATGTATTGGTTTTATGTAAAATTTCTCTTGATCGGTTTTCATCAAATCTCCACGCCAACCACATCCCCTTCCTTCTCTTTTTTATTCTTTCGTCTTTTTTAGTTTTATCATCATCAAATTACAATAAAATAACATTAAAAATATAAATAAATAAGATTGCATTACCAGCGTTTCGGTACTCGTACAGTACCCTTATCAAGGCAAGAAAAATTAAATTGTAGAAATTGACAGCACTCACGAATAGGTGCTCTTTCTTTGATACCTGAGAATCGAATGAGGGTCCGTAGGCCAATCCTTTGTAAACAAAATATTAATATCTGTCACATTAAAAAAATTTGTTTATAAAGTTTATTTTAAATAATGTCGGGGCCAGCGAAACGTTTCGCTGACTCCGCCATGGTGCTTGTCTAACAGGGGGTGGTTTTTAGGCGTTGAAGTTGGTTGCGCAAATTTGAACAAAATAAGAAAATAATGCACCCATATAAAGTAGATTTTGTATAATGTCGGGACCAGCGGTACGTTTCGCTGTATCCGTTATGACGTTTGCCCAACAGGGGTGGTTTTCAGGGGTTGAAGTTTTTTTTGGACAAATTTGAACAAATAAAGACGAAAATAATACACCTATTTAAAATTTATTTTGGATAATGTTGGGGCCAGTGAAACGTTTCCCTTGCCCCGCCATGGTGTTTTCCGCACATGGGGTGGTTTTTAAGGGTTGAAATTGGTTGCACAAATTTGAACAAATTAAAATTAAAATGATGCACACATATAAAGTTGATTTTGGATAATGTCGGGACAAGGGGTACTTCACGCTGGCCCCGCCATGGCGTTTGCTTAACAGGGGGTGATTTGTTGGGGTTGAAGTTGGTTGCAAAAATTTCAACAAATTAAGATGACAATAATAAATCTATATAAAGTTTATTGCGGATAATGTCGGTGTCAGCGAAACGTTTTGCTTGTCCCGCCATGGCGTTTTTCGTACAGAGGGTCGTTTTTAGGGGTTGAAGTTGGTTGCTCATATTTGAACAAAATAAGAAAAAAATAATACACCCATATAAAGTTGATTCTGGATTATGTCAGGACCAGCGGTACGTTTCGCTGTATCCGATATGACGTCTGCCCAGCAGGGGTGGTTTTAAGGGGTTGAAGTTTTTTTGCACAAATTTTAACAAATCAAGACGAAAATAATGCACCAATTTAAAGTTTATTTTGGATAATGCCGGGGCCAGCGAAACGTTTCGTTTGCCCCACCATGATGTTTTCCGCACATGGGGTGGTATTTAGGGCTTGAAATTGGCTGCATAAAATTAAACAGATTGAGACGAAAATAATGCACCCATATAAAGTTGATCTTAGATCATGTCGGGGTCAAGGAAACGTTTCGTTGGCCGCGTCTGTGTTTTTCTGAGAAATCAGGTACTTCCGGCGTTGCACAAATTCTAATTTTTGTTGTACAAATTTGACAAAATTCTACAAAAAATATTTGGTCGAAAAAGGTAAATTTGCGTGAATGGTGGGCCCAGCGAAATGGGCCTCTAATCGTACAGCCCTTATCGCTATGTTTCTTTTTCTTTCTTAACTCTCTTTCTCCCTTCCCTTTTTATTAGTATGTTCCTGCTTTTCTAGTTTTTGTTCTAATAAATGTATACTCTTCTCTAACTTTTCCGTGACTTCATCCCATGTTTTTATTTCTTTTGTAAGGTCAGTTAGGTCCCGTCTAATTTCTTTCCTTATTTCCTCTACCCTTTTCCCCTGCTTTTCTTCATAAATCCCTATTACTTGTATCATAATTTCATGAATTTCTTTTGTTACGAGCGAATTTAAGAAGTAGATTTCTTTTTAATTGTTGTGATGCGAAATATTATTTCGAACAACATTGGCTTAAGACTCTGTACGAGTTACAAAATCATTTTACTCGCTAGCAACTTGAGAACTTATTGCTAACGCCGCATTACCAAGCTCAAGCAGAGAACGAGCCAACTTGCGAATTAGGAAAGGAACGACCATGATGCGGACATCAAAATCAAACTCTGTTAGACGGGAGGCAGGAACGTAACGGAAACGGTTCATCATAACACCTACCCCGGTTTAGTGAGTCTATATTTTTCTTGTCCTGGTGATGGTAGTGCTATGATCTCGTGTCCTATCCCGCCTGCTCAAAACAAAATAAGAAGCCTAGAAATTATAACTTCCACTCGAATCACAAAACGAGATGGAGTTATAATCTCGTAAGGCCTAGATTCTCTTTTATGAACTCTAGACCCATTGTCTATTGTTCATAAAAAGAAATCTAAGGAAGGGTCGGGTGTTCGCGTGTTTTGTAGCTCTTCCGGATGTCCTAAAACTAGAGTGCATTGTTTAAAAATAATCTACGAACAAGAAGAGATTTTCTTTATCCGTTTTTTTTATCGGAAGTTAAAAAGGAAGACCAAGGACGCATCCCTTCTTCTGGGCCTCCCCTACCCCTTCGATAGATAAACGGTAGTCTAATTTATTCGTATTGGTAAGTGGTATGGAACCAATTTTGTATCTTTTTTATGAGGTATGTTCCACCCATTGTAGGACGTGTCTCCTTCCATATCATCTTTCATGTTTGTTGTTTTACTTTTTCTTCAATAAATTCAGTCTTGAAATAATTAAGAAGGCAAGATGTCATTCTACCCATCCGGTAGGATTATTTTTGTCCAGAGGGACAACAACTTTCAGTCGAGGGTAGGGGTATCAACCCACAGAAATATCTAAAGTAAAGATGAGCTTCTCTCATCCTTCCTTCAGTTTAGAGGAAGCTTCTCCACGCGTACAATCTAAACTTCGAAATTCCGAAAACTATCATTACCCAGAAGATATGCAGCACTTTTCTTTTTGTTTTTGTTTTCCAGTGTTAGTGAGAACATAGTTACATTGTTAATTCGTCGTGACACTTTCAGTCTTTTCTCTTTCATCGGATCTTTATTTTCATCTGCGTTTCCCTTAGGCCTCTTACTATTGGCATCCTTCTTTATAACAATATGCGTTTGCGGCGGCAATATAAACATTTTGTTATATTTAAATCTTGAACTGATATCTTCTTTCTCTTCATTGCTTCCCCTGTTTCCTATTCAACTATTTTGAATAAGCTTTTCAGATTTCAAATTGATAAATATTTTATTGTTTTCACAGAGATATAATCAGGTACTTTGTCCAAAGAAAGGGCCTTTCTGGCAAATTTTGGGATGACAAATTAACCTCAGAAACATCAAGGTTATACAAAATATAAATTGATTTAAGTCTTGCAAATCTTTCATATTATTCTCACTCGATTTTTCCACGATGTGAATCATTATACATTATGTTCAACACTTTTTTTATCAAATGTATGTTATAATTGTTTCTGTACCTAAGTCTGAGACTGCTTATTAAGATATTTGAAAATAAAGGACAAATTTCATATGTCATACTCTGTGGAAGTTATTTTTCAAGTAATACCAATGCCTTCTCGCTGCAATGAGAATGTAAAAATAAAAATACCAAGAGGCTTAAAAAAAAGTAATGCTCTGTTTACTCTTGCAGAGTTTGGTACACAGTTTGAGAATTTACCTGATGATGCTCTTCGCCTGGTATTCCTGGTGGCGAACCATCTTCTTCTAATTGACAAGTTTCGTCAATATTTTTTCGATAATATGTTTCTATTTTCATTGAGCCACCGATGAGAAAGTCTCAATCTTGAATGCTTTTTCGAAGTTCAAAAAATTCTTCGTAATACAACTATGCCAAGCAGCCCAGAGTGGGACAAAATGCACTTTTTTCGTTTAAAAAAGGCTGGAGCCTTTCATTTTTATCCAATTAATTTTCTTTTAACTAAAGTGCATTGAATCCTGTAAATAGTTCTTAAAAATCTAGAATAATTTTCGAAATATTTTTTAAGACATACCAAATAATTTCTCAATTTTGTCCTAAAGACCCTGTTTATATAAAATTCTATAGTCAAGCTCAGACACAGGGGGCAAATTATTAGGGCATTATTAGGGCTCATAAGAATTCTGACATTTCGGGCGAAATAAATTAAATGGTTACTTATTTCCAAACTTTAAACGAAAAAAACTATTGCTGGCGCCTACCCACTTCACAACATTATTGATATACCGAAAAAACATTAAACCAGTTATTTGATCGGTTGAGAAATGCCAATCTTTTATGAAAACCGATGATGCAAAAAAATTTCAAGGTAGTTCGACGACTTTCCCAATGTATTCTATGGTTGCGAAAATAATTATGATAAAAAAGAAAAAGAATGGGTAAAATCTGAAACCCCCGCAGTCGATTCTTTCTCTAGAGCTTCTTGTGATGATGAAACTAAGGATGATGAAGATAATTTCCCCGATGCTCCTCCTGATATTCCGTTCCTAGGAATGAAAACACTACCAATAGACACTCTTTAGCGTGTGGCAAGGCAAGTAACTCGCGAGGAAATTGAACAAAATTTGTCCGCAAGAGAGGTCAGGCTTTCCTCTGCTCCAAGCAGTACCCAGAAGGAGAAAGGAAAAACTTGGGTGAGCGAAAAAGGTTCCATAGTAGACCCTATATTTAGGTCCACAGCTCTGTCTAATGAGCCAGGTTTTAGAAAATCTGGAACACAGAGGAAGCCATCCCTATGATCCTCTCTTGCTTCAACTTCTGACAAAAAGCCAGGAAGACCCAAGGTTTAGAAGAATTGAATAACACCCTGTCCTTAACCAACTGAGTTTAAAGTTTAGAGTCACAAATTAATGAACCAATGTTATTAAATAGTCCACTAGACTAACAGTAATAATTTGAAGGAAAAAAAAATTTCAAAACAAAATATTTAAACAAATTCAATTTGTTTAAATAATTAAAAATTAATTAAGCAAATTCAATTTGTTTAAATAATTAAAAATTAATTAAGCAATGATAATAAATATTCCATTCGACCAATATTAATAATTTTAAGTAAAAAAATACCAGAATACAATGCTCAAAATGTTGATTTCATGAAGAATTGACATTTTTTGTTTTAAGGGTAGTTTTCAGGTACTCGTGGGGGTGTGTTAGGGGTGTCAAACTCATATATATGATACATGAAATTCTTAGTTGGATAATTCTCTACAGGCTCCCATACTTTTCCGTCACTTTTTTCAAACCCTAAGAAATTATTCCAAAAACTAAAAAAAGTCATTTTTCCCCATGCATTTTACATGGGAAACTTCAAGTCAAAACCGACATCTGTTCACATAGAAAAATTAAAAAATGAAAAATTAGGGAATTTCTTTTTTCGAATTTGGAATGAAATTGGGGGGATCGTTGCCCTCTAAAAAATAAAACCCTTTTTGAGCAACCCTAATGAGCGCGCCCCTACTCGCTCTGTGATTCGCGGGCCTTTTTCACAGAACGTGACTCTCATTGGGCGGACGCGTTGTCGTTTGAGCTTTTTGTCAAGGATCCCGAGAATCTAATGACCATATTTGGAAAACCACCATAAAAGGTTCCTACTGAATCCTGAAAAAAAATTTAGGTTGCCTTCTTATTTTTCTTTCCTCGCTTTTATTTTTGTCCAAAAAAACAATTTTTTTCTTTTCTTTTTTAGAGTATATTTTCATCTTTTTTTCAGGTCGCAATAGGAAGATTTTATGGTGGTTATCCAAATTTGTTCGTTAGATTCTTGGTTTTATTCTTAGGAATTCTGCACATTAATGTTAGTTATGTCAAAACATTATAATTCTCCTATTACTAACTTTAACAATAATTTCTTTTCGTCAAATCAACTTCACAAAATATCTTTTGAGATAAAAGTAATAAAAAGGTTAACTCAACAGCTTGAAAAGACAATTTGAAATGCTAAGTAGCCACCTTAGAAAAATTGGACTTTGACTAAAAATTCCAGATCGAATAAAAAGAAAAACTTACATGCAAAAATCCAGCCATTTTGGATTTCCACTAACCGCGACCAGCACTACAACACCATTTAGGTCACTTTATCGGTCCCGCAAAATTTTTTTCTGTGACTGTGAAATTGAACTCCATTACTAAAAATTCAAATTTTCGGTTATTTATTGTTATTTGTTATTCACTTAAAGGAACTAAAATTTATGATCGTTACTAGACTTCCTGTTAGGTTTATCATACTTAAGCTAAGACCAAAAATAATTGAATAACAAATCATTTTTTCACGAAGAAATTGCAGAGTTTAACATTTTTTATAGAAATTGACATTATTCGTTAAACAGCAGATTATATAATATGTCACAGTTAGTTTGGAAATCATTTTTCACTTGTTTTCCGATAAAAATGGCTTCAATGTGACATGTGACATATTATCAATATTAAGATTTTATCATTACTCTTTAAATATTATTAAAGTTTCTGAATTTCTCAAGGTGTATAAATTATACATGTGCGAGAGACAAACATATTTTAAATTAATGATGTAATACTATTTAAAATTGTATACTTCACCAAGCCCGAAAATTATCTTTGTACGCGATTCATGCTCGGGAAGGAGAATACATAAATATTTCAGAACAGTACAAATACAGTAGACATAACATTAGAATATTCATTGGTTACTCTGCTCCAAAAATTTTGAGTGAATAAGTTTTTCCTACTATTTGAAAGAAATGTGGACTTCTTACTCTTTGGTCTTAACATTGGATTTCTTAGGATTCTTAGTTCGATTGGTATGTGAAGAATAAATTAATATCATGTTCTTATATTTATCATACAGGATGTCCAAAAGTCAAGTGTCCGGACTTACGAGGGTGGTTCAAATATGATCGAGACAAATACTCTGACACGTTTATTTACTATCGAAAAAATTTACAAACATTTACAGTTTTTCTAGGTATTTCCCCTCACAAGTTACGCATTTTGCCCACCTTTCAGGAAGTTTTTTGATGCCGGTATCGACGAATTCCTTAGGGCACTCGGACAGCCATGTGCGCACGAACTCCTCTACCTCATCGTCGGTGTTGAATCTTTGACCTCCGATGGCTTCTTTCAGTGGTCCAAACATGTGGTACTCGCAGGGTGAAAAATCTGGACTGTAGGGGGGGGGGGGAATGTTCCAGTACCTCCCACCCCAATTCCGATATTGTATCAAGCGTGAGACACGCGGTATGAGGGCGCGTGAATTTTTGCTCGAAGTTCAACAGTCTAGGAACCCATCGCGCCGTTACTTTGCGATATTAGAGGTGTTCGTGGATTGATAGACTCTACACTACCAATACTGATGCCGCGTTCAGCCGAAATGTCTCGAACATTCATCCTACGGTCCTCCAAAATCATTTGTTCTACGCGGCGAATGTTGTTTGGTGTCATGTTTCGCGGCCATCCTTGAATGATTTGGCCATTTAAACACGGCAGCCCTACTCAGGCACTTACTACCGAACTGATTTCGCAAATGCAGAAAAATGTCCGTGTTTTTAACGCCTTCCCGCACTAAAAATCGAATGACAATATGTTGCGCAACGGCGGTCGGCACTTGACGTTCACTCACGGTCGTAGCACGCGCGTGAAACATGCGCTCCCGACGAAAACTATGCCACACTGTTCGTAAGGGACCCAGCTATTACATACTCAAGCCACGACCTTCAAAACATACATGTGCGCCATCTACAGCGTTTGTCTCGATCATATTTGAACCACCCTCGTATATGGCTGTATAAAACTAAAAAAATTAATCGAAAATTTCTTTTCCAAAAATCAGTTAAAGCTTTATTTTTTGAGATACAGAAGATTTAAGCTGGACCAATTAGGCCGCGGTATAAACAGTCGCGTGTGTGTGAGTGGGAGTCCAACTTAAGTTAATGTAGTGACCGCTGTTCTCCCGTCGCTAACCCCACCTTGGCGCTCCCTCAATTACACTGCGTTGGACTTCCACTCACGTACGCACGTCTGTTTATACCACGCTCCTGATTGGTCCGGCCTAAATATTTTATAACTAAAAAACTAAGACTTTAACTGAATTTTGGAAAAGAAATTTTCCATTTCTTTTTTTAATTTGTATACCGATATTTAAGTCCGGACACTTGAGCCTGGGACACCTCGTATAGTGAGTATGTTAGAACGACTATTATACGTTAATAAATGTAAGATACTACTTACACTTTGTAAATTACAGACAACTCCCCTCCCAATAACGATTTTGAATTTTGATTGTGATTTTGTAGTTAAGCAACATAGATTAAGTGCATAAATTATTTTTTGTACGTACAAGTTTCACAATACCCTTCTACTCGTATCATTATGTAAATAAAATTGAAAATGTTACACAATCACGTTCTTTCACTAAGCTGTTTATAGTTATAGATTTTCAATTAATTAAAATTAAAAACTAAGATATTTTTAGGAATTAATCGCCAAAGTTTGATTCCACAATTTATGGTAATATTTAAGTATTACAGTGAAACTCTTCAATAGCCAAAAAATTGGCGCTGTAGAAGAGTTTCACTGTACTTGCAATTAAAAAAGATATTTGCATTTTTTATGCTTGGCGGCGATACACTACCGCATATCACTGACAGGCCTTAAACGACTTACATGAAATGAAATTCAATAATCGAATTACGTTTTAACTATTTTTAATATACTTTTAAAAATTTCAACTTATAAATATTTCTTGTATTTTTAGAGAGATATCGTCAGGTATGACGCCCATAGAAAGGGACTTTCTGGCAAATTTCGGGATGACAAGTGAACCTGATAAACATCAAGGTAACCCTACTGCAAATGAAAATTTATAACAAAAGTTTTTTAATTATGACAGATTTTTAAACTATTAATAATCTCTTTTAAAAAAGCGTCTACACATATAAAACCTTGTTTTCAATGTTTTGAAGAAAACGGGACGAAAAAGTATACTGTACCCCAATTTAATATTTTTGTTAAGAAACATTTTTTTTTAGGCTTTCCCTTTAGAAACATGCCATCCCATGAGATATTACTGTAGAATAAAATAAGTATCATAACTACTTTATAAAGCGGCTCTAAATGATTACTCTTCGGCAAATTGGACCCTCACGAAAAAATTCTATAGGAAAATCAGGATAAGCAAATAATGATTGTATTAAAAATGAATCTTCTACCACTTTTTCGCTTTTATAGGAAATTCGTTTTAGAAAATGATACAGACCAAATATAAAGAAACCGTTTATTTGACACCACTCATATTTTCGCACGAAGAAACTTTGTGCGAGAAACATCCATATATCCCCCAGATATAATTAAAATTGCTTGAAATTTCAAAATATTTTATATAATTTTTTATATTAATTGGAAATCCCTTGAAATTGTTCAAATGTCCTAAAATCATTTATTATTAAACTTATTCATTTTATATTGCTCTATCTTTGTATTTTACCCACATTTCTGCACAGATCTTTTAAGAGTAAAGGTCAAAATATCGAAAACTGTAACTTGGTGATTGTGAATTCTCTTTTGCTAAAGCTTCTTCGGCTTTAGCGAACACATTCTCATTACGTATCTCGTGCTTCGAACTCGCTTTTTCAAAAATGTGAACTCTTCTCAATTATGTTCAACGCTATTATATCAAATGTATATTATAATTATTTCTATACCTAGGCCTGAGACTACGTATTCAGATATTTCAAAATATCAATTTTTTTATTTTCAATATTGTTTTTGATGTATAAAACAAAACAGGGTGCCCTACAAAAAAGTAGTTACTAATCATTATCAAAATAATCGTAAGGATGAATTGTTCAATTTTTCAAGTAGTATAAACAGCCTTACAAACAATTTTCACATCTTCGACAGAAAGTCTCAACAATTTTTTAAATGCGAAGTTTTTAAATTTTTATTTAAAATAGTTGGCGAATACCCTTGCTTTTTCTGTTTGCACCCTTAAAAAGTGTGTCAAAGCACGACCCAATCCGAGTTGTCTTTCAAATGTTATCTCGTATGCGAACGACTACAATAATCACAACACAACGACAGACAGACACACGTCGGCGTAAAAAGCATTTTTTCTGAATCAAAGAGCCTTAACAAGTCGCCATTTGTGACGTTGCGCGAGGAAAGGGACCTTAGGGTTAACAGGAAAAATTTTTTATTCGGCTTGCTCCCGTTCCAAATTTGAGCTGGCTATTCCTATTACGAAGATACACTTTTCCTGCGAATACTAAAATTAGAACACTTTCAGGAGATCATATCTATGTGCCCATCCCAATCCAAGAACAAATTGTATTATCGACAGTCGATGGTGACGTCTTTGCAATATGGTCGAATAATAATTCTCTTGCAGGAATACATGCATATCGTTTTGGCAATTTTTATAAAGCAACGTAAAAATAAACATGAAAAGCGACACGATTAGCCCATTGATTCGAGATGAAATCACAGAAATTCCAGTGGGCGTCCGTCGCCCAGTTTTACGTAAGTTTAAAATATGGCTTGTAAACCATAAATCTCCACAACATTAATGCAATTATAACAAAAAATGAGGAATTAACAAGCAACTTCAAATTAGAAACAAACACAAAAATTTCCATTTCATTTCGTCAAGAACATATTCTTTCAGAAAATATTCTTATCGACAATGTTCTTTTATTTTTATTTAGTCACCGATGAAAAAGTCTCAATGTTAAATGCTTTCACGGAGATTAAAAAATTCCTCATAATATAACTATACCGATCAATTTATGTACTGAGAATCGCATTTTGTAACGATTTCGAACCTGCAGCCCTTTGAAGCACAACATAATACTTGTAAAGTCCTATGGAATATTAAAATAAACTATTAATACTAAGCACATAAGAAATAAGTTTTTTAATTTGTTCCTAAAGACCATCATGATTCCGTTGAAATTAATTTAAACCAAAGATGTGAACACCAAAACTGTTTTTCTTGATTCAAATACCCGGGGTAGACCAAAACCAGCTAAGAGAAGGAACCCTGACAACCAAAGTAGCCATAAGGAAGTACGCAAAAAACGAAATACCCCAAGAGAGTAACAATCTCTACGCTTGTTCCAATCGGGTTCAAGCCCCGGTAGACGGTGCGAGCTCTGGTGATAATGGGGAGAGCCAAACATACTTAAATAAGAGTGTGTGCGAGGAGTTGGGCGGAGAGTTGCAAGTCATCGAGGAGCTGAGCATCATGGAGTAAATGGTGTGTTCTAAAGCTACGAGGGGCAAGCCCCTTTTTCTTTAATGTCTGGAAGAGACTAAGGAGCTCCTAAAATCTCTTCAGAGAGTGAGTGGAAGGATGGAGGCTTTTTGCGAGTTACACAGGAACATAAGGCTGGAAGTCCGCGAAGGTGTGAGCGAAGTGAGTCGTCTTAGAAGACGTCTCGACACTTGAGCAGAATCTAAAAAAATGTATTTTGAAAGCAACTAACGTAGAAAAAGTAAGAAAGTGACTAAGATGGTCAATGAAGCAAAGAAGAAAACAGGGCGAGGAAAGGTTGGCATGTCTTTTAGGCGGAGGTCCTGGTTGCCCTTTGCTGCGTTGAAACATGAATGGAAAATATGCTCGGACATCCAAGCAAAATTAAATGCAATTGCGAAACCAGACATAATATTAGAGCAGGTTTGGGAATGCAGAAAGGTACATCAACTTGAAGAAAAAAACAATGTGGTTTTCATATGTGTTTAATGAGACCGTTGTTCAACATTTCTAAGGCGATATAAGTATGTAATATACACAAGTCGCATCGTAGAAGGTTTAAGCGATCCTTACTCTATGACTCCCAACTATGAGGCGAAATCTTTCAGACCAATCAGTCTAACTTCTGTAATGTTTAAGACTTTAGTAAATTATTATAAAAACAAATTAACGCAAGTGAAAAATCTCGTATTTTCAGCTTCTCAGAAATTTCTATTCCACGGGTAAAAATTTTTATTATGATTACCCACCTATCACGTAATATTTTTTTGTGGCTTGAGTCTATATTTGAAGAGTGATCATTTAAACGGTTGTTACTTTAATCCCTTCTTAGAATTTGCAGAATCGACGCAATGTGGATGCTGCATCGACGCAATGTCGATATAGCATCGACAATATGCGCGCGCATCTGATGCTAACTGCTGGAATTTTTTGAACTTCAAGTTTAATCGTTATTGAAAATTGACATAACTCACTTCGACCACTGACCGTTTTCAACAGATGCCTGCGAATTTCGTCGATGCAGCATGGGCGCTATGTTGATACTGTGTCAACTGAAAAAGTCCTTCTGTGGAGATAACTTTAAGAAACATGCTGTAATACTTGTAGCACAAAAGTTCGAAATATGTTTGCTCTTTCATGAAGAAATTCAAAATAATAAAATGCAAATGTGCCAATCGAAACATTTCGAATCAAGGAGTCTTTGCTCAATAGATATATAAATAGAGCCACGATTGAGGTCATTAAACTTCTTTACTAGTACTGATTTATGAAATATAAATATAAATATCTTATAAGGACAATCTTGAGTACCATTAATAAGATAACGACTATCGAATATATTATTTAATCTAAGGCAACACTCAAATAATCAGTAGTTACTCTTTTCAGCAAATTCTTTATTAACACAATAATCAGTTTTTCGCCTAAATACGAAATATGGCGTTCCCTTATACTCTGGTCTTCACCTGGATAGTCATCCTTAATTTTATTGGTGAATATAATACTGTATTAAATTTACAATTTCGAAACAGGTTTTTCAGCATTCCGATAATGACAGTTAATCTGACGCAATATATGTGCTAGTATAGTATAGTGAGTGCTAGTATAGTGAGTATATGTGCTATAAAAAATGGAGTTAAAAAAAATTTGATGGATATGGAAGTTTTTTGCCTTCGTTCGAAGCATGCTTACACAAAAAGCCAATAAAAGATATTCGGGTGAAAATATGCGTCCTGAAATATTTAGAAACCTTTAGAATAATTTGGACTATCTTGAAATCCTTTTTGATTGTAAAAGTAGAGTAGCTAACTTCGCGGTTCATTATATCATAATATGATACCTATGGTGATGTAATCATTACCTCATCTGTTTTTGTAATACATTAAAGAACTATTTAAATATCAAGACAGACTGAGGAGAATTCTGTTACAATCACGAGTAGTTCAACTTAAAGTTGCGAACATCGATAGTTTTCATTCTTGATTTTATATCTGGAATATCTTAAAATTATGTTCCCTTAAAATCAAAATCTTCACTAAACCAGTTTTTGTAAAATAATTTAATTTAAACATACAATACTAGGGTACTTATCAAAAACTCAATCCTCTGTTCCTTCTTGCAGAGTTTGGTTCACAGTTTGAGTGTTTACCTAATGGTGCTCCTATTCCTGGCATTCCTCGAGGCGAACCATCTTCTTGTTTTAATATACGATATTGTACTGACAGTTCTCTTCCTCCTGAAAGACGTCATTCTCCGATCAGGTATTCTCCTGCCGAACAACCTCTTCGTGTCAGGTCCAGGTCTACTTCTGTCAGGCTTACTTTTTCTCATGTACTTGGATTTGGACTTGACCAACTTCGATTTATTCGGCTTGCTCCCGTTACAAATCCGAGCCGGCTATTCGAATTACGAAGATACACTTTCCCTCCAAATAATATAATCAGAATACTCGTAAGAGATAACAAGTATGTGCCCATCCCAACCCAAGAACAAATTGTATTATCGACAGTCAATGGTGACGTATTTGCAATATTGTCGAGTAGTAATGCTCTTGCAGGAATATATATATATCGTTTTCAAAATTATTATAAAGCACGCGCAAAAATAAACATGGGAAGCGGAACGATTACCCCATTGAACCAGGGTGAAATCAAGGAAATTCCAGTTGGCGTCCGTCGCCCAATTTCACTTAAGTTTAAAGTATCTGTTATCCCGCACTATCCTTCACATTATTAATGAAAAAGATTAGAAATTTACAATAACTTACAGTTCCAAAAATAATGATAAATATACATGCATTATGGTTCCTAAGGCTTGAAAAATTTGCTAATGGCCTTGGTGGTCTTCTTTATAAACAAAAGTTCCGTTTTATTTCGTTACAAAAATATTGTTTCCGACCATTTCTTCATTTTCATTGAGTCAACCGATCAAAAAGTCTTAATGTTAAATGCTTATCTAAAGCTTAAAAGATTCTTCATAATACAAATAAGCTGAGCAACGCACGTATTAAGAATCACATTTTTTAGAGACATCGAACCTACTGAAGCCTAACTGAAGCCTAACATAATACTTGTATAGTCCTGCGGGATATTAAAATAAATTATGGATACTAAGCACATAAGAAATGATTTTTTCAATTTGTTCCTAAAGACCATCACGATCCCGCTGAAATTACTTAAAGTCATGGGTGCGAACATAAAGACTTTTTTTCTTGATTTTAGATCTGGTATGTCGAAATAGCGACTTTGTCTCGAACATTAGACGATATATAAAACCAAGTTAAGAGAGCAAAATTATTCCTTGGAAAATTCTTAGCAAAAGAATTCCCTTAATAATTCTTAATCTCACTTCGTTTTTTTAAACTTGATTTTCGTATTTCATTATAACTTTTTTTGTCTAATTTTTTTTCTTGATAATATTATTTGAAGTAGATAAGCAAGGACTGGACTCATACTCACATATTTTTAACGTTAAAAACATTCTATCATAAACTGATAACATTATTGAAATAAAAATAAAAGATGTTCAAACAGTTTGAATAATAATATTAGAAAGCTAAATTAATTAAGAGTCTAAATCGCAACTTCCCAATTTTACAAGAAAGACCCCAATTCTACAAGAAAGAAGAAGTCTAAGATTCAACGATTCCGATGTAGAATTCGTTTTTATTGTTGTTAAAATGTATTTTTATCTAAAAATTTAACTATTCCATTTTTGGTTGAAAATACATCCATTATAAAAGTTAAAAATTGAATTATTTGGTAAATAATTCATTTACCTTGTTAAAAATGTCGGTTTGAGTAGGAAATTAATCTCGCTTTTGGAAATTTTATCATTTTGGGGGAAGATTGGACCATTTTTTACAAATTTATCCTTTTCAGTTAAATTTAACTGGTTGAAAAATAGTTGTTTTTTGTTTTTCGAAATCATTTTTTAAATCAAAAATTTAACGATTCCATTTTTAATGGAATTTCGTCTTTTTTGTTACAAATTCAACTATTTTGTTGAAAATTTATATTTCTTGTTTGAAAATAAACTATTTGTTAAAAGTTTGTCTGTTTGGATGGAAAAATGAATTTCGTATTATTTTTTATCGAATTCTAGTGGTAATTGCCGATTAGCCTAACCTGGGTTATGTTAAAAAGCAATCTTTTTGTTTAAAATTCATATCTAAAAAAATGCAAGTATATATAGACTTCCTGAAAATAAAACACTTTAAAAACAAATGAAAAACGAAGTTCCGAGAAAAAATCCTCGGACCAAATAAAAAAGGAGAAGACATATTTTTGAAAAGGGATCTTTTTTGAAAATACAATAGGAGTATTTGTGGTGGTTGTCCAAATTTGGTCATTGCAATCTTGTATATATTTTCAGGAATCTAACACATCAACTTGAATATTAGAGGTTAAATATGTTTTTTTATTTAATCTAATTTAAATTTCCTAAATTTCAATTTAGCTGACTTTGATTGGATTGGATGAAAATAGTAAAAGATGTCAAATCAAGTACACGCGGACTCAAAAAGTACGAGCTTCGAATTTACGAGAGCTCCGCAGATACGAGCGTCCCAACCTCAAAGGAGCGAGCGGAATTTTTTCTACTCTACCCCTTCCCTATTTCAGCCATGCTAACGGACCGGGACTTTTTCAACTACGCATGGTACTAAAAGCGCGGGTCTATTTTAAATCAATAAATACGATAAATATTTTTAAAAAATTTTTCACTTTTACGAAATAAATTAAATTGAATCTGAAAAATAGCTAATTTCTTGAAATAATTTATTATTAATGTAATATTACCAGCTTACGCCTTCGAATTTTAAATAGATTCGCGCTGTTCAGTATATGTCCAGTTGAAAAAGTCGCGGTCTTGAAAGTCCGGCGCGCGCAAGTGCGCATGTGCGTAGTAGGCATTTCTGCGGTCTCACTCATTGCCTCCCTCAATCTAAACATCATAGGAGTGGGAGCCCCTTTGGCGGTCGTAACTTTGAAATTGCCGATTCCTGAACTTCTCGTACTTTTGGAGTGCGACTGTATACAAAAAATTAAAATATTAAATCAGCAAGATTTTCGAAACAAGGTTTTTTACTTTTTAAAGAGCTTTGTTGACAAAAATAATGATAATTTTGATTATTCACTCTTGGTCGGCATGGTTAATTTCACATACGCGGTGAGCATCGTGTGTCTTTTATGTCTATGAGGTATTTTTCGATGTTATTTTTATTATTAAATTCTGGATTTGTGCAAGTGATTTATTGCAAGATGCAAGGGTATTCAACAGACCACACTCAAAATTATTTCTTTTTAAAATTTGAAGTTCAAGGTAAACTTTCTTTTTTTTTCCTATTCTCACTAGCATCTCAATCTAAAAATTAGGATAATTTACATTTTTAATGAGTCTTAAAACCTAGATTTTTTTCTTGGTACTCGCCGAAAAAGCTTGTAAACCAGACTTAACATATTCGCTACTATAGAAATTGCATATATGAAATTCTGGTTCTACACCTTCACATTCTCACTACTACGAGAAACATTAGGCGAGACTAACATTTGCTCAGTGTATGGTTTCAACTTTCTTTCCCTACAGACGAATTTCTTGTGATCAAAACAGTTTTTCATCACCATTTTCAACCAGTTCCCTACAGACGAATTTCATGTGATCAAAAGAGTTTTTCATCACCACTTACAACCAGTTTCAACCACCATTTAAAATTCGATTACCATCAGCAGTTTTAACAACCACTGGTAAATGGTCTGATGATGCAGCAGTCCCCAAAATCGAAAAATCTTAAATCAAACCCAAGGAGTCTACATTACAAAATATCAGATCTACTACACCTTTAAGGTGATGGCCTATGAAAGCGTATTGTGCTGGGCTATCATTTTCGGATCTGCTACTTAAAACAACTAAATTCTACCCCTCAATATAATTTATTACATATTCTTATAATTTGTATAAGAATCACTGATTTATACAAAGAAGTTGCAGCTTAAAATAGTATTAATTATGATTACATAAATTCCGAACTGTTTTCAATTATACACATTCAAAGATCTTAATTATAAATATATTTGCCTTTCTAATATCGCTAGCTTTAGGATTATCCAAAATTTTATACCAGGAATTTCCCAGTTCTTCCATAGCCGTACCTTCACTTATATATAATTGTTTTTCGGTAGTAAAAGCATGAAATTCTATTAATAAATGATACACGTATTCGGACTTACAAATATCCTTATAGCAGTAATTACAATATTTCCTGAAATCTATCCTGTGGGCGTTATTACATTCTCATCAAGAAAAGGTATTAGATTTGTGTAAAATTTGCCCCCCCCCTCCCCGTTTTTGTCAAATGTCCACGTTTTGAGACTCCTGAATGCGAAAAACAGGTTTTACGAATGCGTCTGTCTGGCTGTGTGTCGGTGTGTGTCTGTGTGTCAGTAGATTTTCAGTTTGTAATTACGATAACTTTCTAAAGAATTGACAGATTGGATTGGTCTTTAGTATACTCTTTGAATGTCCTAAAATAAAGGTCAAGTTCGTTAGCCAGTCATTTTGGATGAAAATTCAAAAAGTGAGCGTATTTTGAAAATTTTTGAGACTACTTTTTTCAAAATTCACAATTTTTCCGTACAGAATCAAAAATCCAAATTTTGACGCCTTTTAAAATAATGAAAAATCCAAAAATTACATTTTTCGGCCAAACCGTGAAAAATACGGTAAAAGATAAATGCACCAAAATTGTGGATTTGAAAAAGATCTACAAATTTGTTATTTACCACTTTTTGATAGGATGCGTAGTTTGGTGACGAGTACGGAAGGAATAGAAGAAAGCGGGTGAGCTAGAAGAAAGCGTGTGCGCTGACATGCTCAGGCCGGTCAGGTCTCTCGGGGCGGGATGGTCAGTGTCAGAAATCGAGAGGTAGTTGCCTTTCGAGCCAGGGCATCGCCTCCTAGACCCGTCTTTTCCAGGAAACAGGTACGTTACGGTGCGGAGAGAGAGGGGGGAGGGAGGCGCCCTGATAGCCGTGAGGTAGCGGACGGTCGTCGGGAAGCTTGGCGGTTTCCAAGACGTGCGTAACGGCAGGTCGTGGTGGTCAGTCAGGTCGGTCCAGGCAGTCAGGTCGGTGTCAGGAGTAAGGAAGTGGTTGCTTGTCGACCCAGGGTATCGCCTCCTGGACCCGTCTCTCCCTGGAAAACAGGTACGGTATGGTGTGGAGAGAGAGGGGAGGGAAGGCGCTCGGGAGGCCGCAAGTTGTGCGTTACGTAGCAAACGGTAGCCGGAAGCTTGGCAGTGTCCAAGACGTGCGTGACAACTGGTGGTGGTGGTCAGTCAAGTCGATTTGGGCAGTCAGGTCGTTGTCAGGGGTGAGGAGGGGGAGCAGGACAAGGCATTAGTGCGTTGCCGCGAGTAGACCGGTCTAGGGCGCCTGCTGTCAGCTTACTCTTACCTCTCAGGATGGCCACAGGGGCACCTGTCGACCATCGAGGGAGTCGGCTACGAGAGTAGGGGGACTGGTTTCGGTCCAGGTTCGGTAGGTCGTAAACCGAAGGAACCCCTTGCCCGACATACGGCCCTAGTTGCGCCAGGTGGTCGCATGTCGGGTGGACTTCATTAGGCGTTAGTACAGGAGATGTCCAGGTGGTGAGGGGGCGGGGCTGTCAGGGACAGAAGGAGATGTCAGACAGGTTACCCTGGTTGACGTCGCCCCGGCCAAGTGAATCGTGTCTGTAGGTGCTCCAGGCGGTCACGAGTCGACTCGACCTTCAGATACGGTGCGGGGTGTTCAGTCACGCGTGATCTGTCGGTCCCGGTCGCTCTAACATAGGTGCTTCTGCCGAGC
>NC_046664.1:65688504-65692953 GCF_010883055.1 Belonocnema kinseyi
TGTAACGAGTCGATGTAATGCTCGTTACACATTTTTTTAATGGGCCTTCTAATTTACAAAGCATGATATCACATTCTCAATCGAATCAAAGTTTCCTTCCTTGAACTCATCAAAAAGGTTGGAGACCAGGACTAACTCATTCGCTACTACAGAAATTGCAGATATAACATGCTTCTTTAACAACTCCACATCCTTAGCAGTACAAGAAATATTAGACGAGACTAAGATTTGCTCAGTGTATGCCTTCGTCTCTCTTTCCTTCCATGTGAACTTCTTGTAATCAAAAGAGTTATTCAACTTATCATTTGAAATTAAATTATCACCAGGAATTGTAACAACCTCTGATAAAGAGACGGATAAGGCAGGAAAGGTACGTCTCCAACAATTGTACTCCTTCGAAATTGTAACAATTGTACCCCTTCGAAAAGAGGCTTAAAACCCAACGAAGGCTTAAAGTAAAAATAACCAATAATAACTTTAAAGACATGTTGCCAACACTTAATAAAAATCCAATCAGGAGAAATATCTGAAATTTTATAACCAAAATATGAGCGATTAGCATATATAGCTAAACCTCCGCTAGGTCTTCCTCTATTACTGTCTCTAGAAGCTACACTAACTACGCAGGTGTAATTCTGAAGACGGTTCCGTGACGAAAAGCCCAAATGACAAAGCGCCCGCCCAACGAGACTCCCGCTTCGTGAAAAAGGCCCGCGAATCAGAGAGCGACTCGCTTCATCGCGATGGATGTATGTATGAGTAAGTCCCTACTTGCTCTCTGAATAGCGGGCCTTTTTCACGGAGCGAGATTCTCATTGGGCAGGCGCTTTCTCGTTTGGGCTTTTTGTCACGCATCCCTGAAGACAGACCGAAGAAGCTATTGTCTACGACGTGGACCGGGTCTCAGCGGGGCATATTACATTATTATCGGTGATCGAAGAGCCAAGCTCCGAAAGCTTCGAAACTCTCTGCAGCCATTAGTTAGGAAACCAGGCTCCCTGACCTGATCGTTGATTTCTTTGATTTTTCAATCCTCTTTTAAAGAAATTTGTCTATTTCACGGTCAGAGGAGGTGAAAGATGGGAAAGCAGAACGATTTTGCGTTGTTCTGGAAGATTTCTCGACTATGGATTTAGAGTTAGAGCAGAATTAATCTTTTCCAGTCTGCAACATTTAGCTTTTAGCAACTGCGACTCTTTTACTAGCGAATCTAAATCAGCTTTCAGTTTATTAATGATTTTTTAAAGTTAACTTCCTTCTTAGTTTAAGCTGTGCCAGCATTTATAGAGCTTGAGAGTTCCATAATTTTTGGGTCTTGAGGACACGAGGGATTGAGGACACCAAAGGTGACAGCTTTCTGTATACATCTCGCAAGTGCCTTGGCTGATGCTTGGCACGATGTTATGGCTTTAAAGTTACAAACCAGTGATGGCTTCGCACCTGTGAGACCACCGATCACAAGAACGATTCCTTTAACCTCATATTTTGGATACAATCGTTGCTGCCCCCTTTCGAGGTCTTGATACCTCTCGCCCACATCCTTCTTCATAGCAGTGATGTTGCAGTTGACCGGAGCCGAGAATTCGATTACGAATATAGTTCGTTTCTCGAAGTCTTAGAGAACGATGTCAAGCCTCGAGTTTGTTTTAGCCTTCGATTTGAATCAGCCAAAGCTCTCGCAACACCATAGACTGAACAGTTGATGGTTCAAAGGTCAGACTCCTCCCAAATATCCTCACAACGGAACCCAGCTATTTCATCTAGATCTTGAGGTTTAGGAGAAACCTGTGTAGTAATGTTCCCCCTTGTCCTGAACTCACTATCATCTCTGAAAAGGTGCCTGCTTTCGGCGGATGGTCCCAATGTCGCTTCTACATCTTCGCCTGGAGCTTGTTTAAATAGCAGTTCAGGAAGCACTGAGCACACATGTCCAGTTTTCAAAAAGTAGGCACGTTGATTTCGCAATGACTGATGCGAAACGTGATGAAGCTCTAAGAGTTTCTGGCACCACAGAGTGCGTGCATGCGCCATAAGGCCTCCTCTAACAGGGATAATGCTGACATCGTAGCAGTCTAGCAACTCATCATTGAGTTGATTTGACGTAAACTATCATTTATATCCGCTTGGCATCCACCACTTCGCAGTACCACGTTACAAACAAGCCGATCAGAGCGCAGCGCGCCCATTTCTTCTTCGCTGAGCAGTATTAGTGGGATCGCCTTCCAGAAGGATATAAGTGAAAGTTTACGTTCGCGTTATGGTTATCATACTTAAACCAGCATCAAAAATAATAATTGAATAAAAAATCTTTTTTACGAGAAAATGGGAGAGCTGGAATTCTTCTTAACTTATTTTTTGGATAACATCTGTTAAAAAGCGGCTTTACAAATATTTCAGAAAAGTACAGATACAGTACACAGGATATAAGAATATTCATTAGTCACTCTGCTTTAAAAGTTTTTCGTAAATTAATTTTTCTTACTTTTTAAATGAAATGTGGATTTATTACACACTGCTCTTAACCTTGGCTGTTATTTTGTATTCTTTTGGTATGTGAAGAATAAATTAACATCGATTTTTAAAAATATTTATCGTATAGTAAGTATTTTGGAACATCTATTATAGGCAATAAATGTAAAATACTACTTACATTTTGTAAATTACGGAAACCCCCTCCCCCAAAGCGATTTTGAATTTTGATTGTGATTTTGTATTTAAACAACATAGATTAAGGGCGTAAATATTTTTTTTTTCGTACGTACAAGTATCACAATACCCTTTTATTCGTATCATTATGTAAATAAAATTAAAAATGTTACCTGAAAACCTGAAAACTACCCTTAAAACAAAAATGTTAATTCTTCATAAAATCGACCTTTTGAGCACTGTATTCCGGTCTTTCTTTTACTTAAAATTATTAACATTGGTCTAGTGGAATATGTATTATCCTTATTTAATTAATTTTAAATTATTAAACAAATGCAATTTTTTTAAATAATTTTTTTTACAAAAATAGTTTTTTTTCCCTTAAAATTATTACTATTAGTCTAATGGAATATTTAATAACATTAGTTCATTAATTTTTAATTGTTTAAACTAATGGAATATTTTTTAATATTTTTTATAATTCTTTTTTTCCCTAAAAATTATTACCATTGGTCTAGTGGAATATTTATAAATATTGGTTCATTAATGTTCAATTATTTTAACAAATAGAATTTATTTAAATAATTTCCTTTCGAATTTCTAAAAAATAAAAATGATTGCTGTGGGTCTAGTGGTATATTTATCAGTAATAATTAATTTTTAGTAATATTTAAGTAATAATTTTAATGACAAAAAATTAAAAAAAAAATTAATCAAACAATGTTGATAAATATTCCACTAAAGAAATATTTATAATTTTTAATACAAAAATTATTAAAATAAATTCCATTTTTTAACAATGGGAAATTAATGAATTAATGTTAATAAATATTCCACTAGACCAATAGTAATCATTTTTAGGGAAATTTTTTTTTTTTGAAAAAATTATTTAAACCAATTACATTTGTTTAACCAAAATGAAATTATTTAAATAATTTTAATAAATATTCAACTAGAATAATGGTAAACAATTTAAGGGGGGGAAATGAATTTTCGAAGAAAAATTTATTTAAACTAATTCCATTTGTTTCAATAATTAATAATTAATTAACCAATGATAATACATATTTCATTAGACCAATATTTTAAATTGCAAGTAAAAAAAGACGAGAATACAGTGTTCAAAAGGTGGATTTCATGAAGAATTGAAATTTTTGGTTTTAAGGGTAGTTTTCAGGTACTCGTGGGGGTTTGTTAGGGGTGTCAAACTTATATGTCAGATATATGAAATTATTCGTTCGATAATTCTCTACAGGCCCCCATACTTTCCGGTCAAATTTTTTGAAACCCTAAAAAATTATTTTAAAAACTCAAAAAAGTGATTTTTCCCCATGCATTTTACATGGGAAACTTCAAGTCAAAATCGGCACCTGTTAAAATCAAAAAATAAAAAATTGCGGAATTTCTTTTTTCGGATTTGGAAAAAAATTGGGAGGATCGTAGCCTTTTAGCGTGCAAAAAAACTTTGCTATGCATTTTTGGACCACCCTTGTTTCCCACTTTTGTCCGTTAATTGTTTTTCTTACCATGCATCGTTTTTCGGAAAATGTCATTATTTTATTTCAAATATTCTTTTCACGATTAGAAAATATTACGCGACGTACCAAAAACTAATTCATAACGAATTTGTATATAATTTGAAGATGCACAATTTTTGTATTTTTATCTTTTTTTGTACTTTGCATATCGTCGTTGTAGAAGCAGCATGGCACGACTCATTTAACTCCATTTTCAGGACGCACAAAAAACTGTTTATTCTTGTTCTTATAGTATCAGAGAGAAATAGAGAGTCACAATGCATTA
>NC_046664.1:65693053-65697315 GCF_010883055.1 Belonocnema kinseyi
TTTTTTCAGAATTATCACACCAGGTGCGAACGAAAAATCGTTGGATTATCAACATTAACCCCTAAATATTTGACTTAAAAAAAGAAAGTCAGCCACATATTTTAAGTGACAAAAAATTAAAGAAATGTACAACTTCAAGTAGGGTGTTCACTGACTGGGAAACCCGGGAACTATAGCCCAGATTTTTGAAGGCTAAGAACTACCTTAGAGTTTAGAGGAAAACCCGGAATTTTTCAGATTAATTTTTTACTTTTGTTGATTTTATCTACATTTTCCTAAAAAGTCATCTTTTTTTGGGTAGGAAAATCAACTATATTGATGAACACTCGTCTATTTCGAACAGCTGGTTAGATCTTTTAGGTTTTAAATTAGAAACAGTTAAATTCATTTAAAAAATACGAATTTTCAACGAAACACTTAAATTCTCAACTAAGAAAAAGTAATTTGAAAAACAAACAGTTGAATATTCAGTTAAAAAAATTAATGAAAAAAAAGATTTTTCAACAAAAGAAATTAATTTTGAACTAATTATAAGATTACGAATCTTTTACAAATAAAATGAATTTTAAAGAAATTAGTTCAACTTTCAACCAACAAGTTCAATTTTCAACAAAATACTTGAATTCTCAACTAAAACAAATTAGTTTTCAACCAAACAATTCAATTTTTAACCAAATAGTTAAATTTTCATTTAAAAAATTGAGTTTTAACCCAGAATATAAATTTTCAACAAAAGAGATGAATTATGAAGAAAGTAGTTTAACTTTCAACCAAAGAGTGGAATTTTCAATCAAAGAATATCAATTTTTTACAAAAAACACAATAGTTGATATTTCAGCCAAAGAAGATTTTAAATTATAATTTAATAAAAAAATAATTTTTAACCAAAATAAGATTTTTAAATAAAATAGCTCAATTTTTAACAAACGATGAATTTTCAACTAAAATTAAGAATCTTCAACCGAAACAATGAATTCTGAAGAAAGTAGTTCAACTTTCAACCAAAAAGTTGAATTTACAATCTAAGAAGATGATTTTTTAACGCAAAATCTAATATTTGATATTACAAACAAAAAAAGATTTTGTTTTAAATTAGAAACAGTTAAATTCATTAAAAAAAATACGAATTTTCAACGATATTCTTTAATTCTCAAATTAGAAAAATTAATTTTAAAACAAACAGTTAAGTATTCAGTTAAAAAACTAATTAAAAAATTTTTTTTACTAAAATAAATAAATTTTTAACTAAAAGTAAGATTATGAATCTTTAACCAACAAACTGAATTTTAAAGAAAGTAGTCCAACTTTCAACAGAGTTGAATTTGCTACCTAAAACGTTGAATTTTCAATTAAAAGTAGTTCAAATTTTAACTCTTTCGTTTAAAAATTCAACTATTTTGTTGAACATTATTCCAATTTCGACAGAAACTTTCATCGGTTAAATTAAAAACTCGATTTTTAATTTGAAAATTTTTACTAATAAATTTCGCAATCAGAATTAATCTCTTTCGTTTTAAAATTTATCTATTTTCTTGAACATTATTCCATTTTCGACAGAAGGTGTCATCTTTGAAATGAAAAACTCGACTTTTAATTTGACCGGAAAAATATACATCTATAAAATATTTTCAAAATGTCAGCAGCTTACAATTAATAATTATTACAAGTTATTACAAAAATCCAAATAACTTTGGATTTGATGAATAGTCCAGAATGGAAAAAGGATAGCTTAAAATAAATTATGATTCTTAAGTATGAGAAAGCTTTCAAAACTTTTACTTGATTAAATAGCAATAGAAAATGGAAAAAGCTAAAAAATGTAGAAACTTTGGCCAAGAGTCGAAATTTAAATGAAGGCAATTTTGTACTAATAGGGTGTGAGACTAATCGACTTTTATGAAGATTAATCGACGTAAAATTAAACTAATGATAGTGTCTAAATGCATATAAAATTGACCGTATGATGATAAGTGGCATTGCTGTGATAAAACTGGCTCCACTTCTACGAACTTGGTTTTCGTATGATATCTTGAATCGGATCTGATTTGGGAATCTACACAAGTTCATGCCTGAAAAGAAGAAAATTTAATGTTTTTTTGTAGGTAAATGAATCCTAATTCTGTTTAGGGGCCGTGCATATACATTAAGTCATCCTTTTTGGTTGAAAATTCAATTGTTTTCTTGAAAATTCGTTTTTTGCCTTAAAAATTCATTTTTTTTGTTTGTAGAAATTTCATCTTTCTTGTTTAAAACTGGAAATATTTGATTAAAACTTCATCCTTATGAATAAAAACTAATCTGTTTCGGTTTCAAATTAACTTTTATGTTGAAAATTCACTATTTCGGGTTTGAAAATTTGTATTTTCGCCTCAAAAATGCAGTAATTTTTCAGTTAAAGATTCGTAATTTCAGTTAAAAATTCATTCTATTTTTTAAAAATTCAACTATTTTGTTGATAAATCGTTTTTTTCTAGTTAATTTTTTATTGTAAATTTAACTATTTAACTTTTGTTTATAAATGTATATTTTTTAATTAAAGTTTTAATTATCTGGTTGAAAATGCATGTATTTTGTTAAAAATTCGACTTTTTGGTAGAAAATTAATCCTCTGGGCTGAAAATTTAACTTTTTAATTGAAAAATGCATGAGATTTATTGAGAAAATGTATTTTTTGTTAGAAAACCGCGTTTTTTTTATAAAAATGCAACTGTTTGGCGGAAAATTAGTCTTTGTTAGTTGAGGATTCAAATATTTTATTAAAAAATTCAATTTTTTTATAAATTCAACTGTTTCTGATTTAAAATTAAATATTTTTTGGTTGATATATGAATTATTAAACTATTTGTTAAAAATTAATTCATTTAGATTATAACTTCAACTTATTGGTTGAAAAGTAAACTATTTTCTTTAAAATTAATTGTTTTGGTTAAAGTTTCATAATCTTAGGTGAAAATTCATCTCTTTTGCTTAAAATAAAACTACTTTGCTAAAAATTAGTTTTTTTTGTTTAACGTTTATTTTTTCATTGATAATTGAACTATTTGGTTGAATATGCAACTGTTTTTTATTTAAAGTTAAATATTTGGTTAAAATTTGAACTACTTTCTTTAAAATTCATATATTTTTGTTTGTTAAAGATTCTAAATTTTAGTTGAAAATACGTCTTTTTGGTTGAAAACGATACTTCTTTGTGGAAATATTTTTTTGGTTAAAACTAGTTTTTTAAACTGTAAATTTAACTATTTGACAGAAAATTAAACTGTTAAGTTAAAAATTTATTTTTTTAGTTAAGGATTCTAGTATTTTGTTGAAAATTCGTATACTTCATATACATTTAACTGTTTCTTCATCATTTATTTTTTATTAAAGGTTCATAATCTTTGTTGAAAATTTATATTCTGGGTTAAAACTCAATTGTTTAACTGAAGATTTAACTATTTGGTTAAAAATCGAATTGTTTGGTTGAAAAATAATTTGTTTTAGTTGAGAATTTAAGTATTTTAATTGAAAATTCAACATTTTAGGTAGAAAATTCAACTCTGTTGAAAGTTGGACTACTTTCTTTAAAATTCAGTTTGTTGGTTAAAGATTCATAATCTTACTTTTAGTTAAAAATTTATTTATTTTAGTAAAAAAAATTGTTTAATTAGTTTTTTAACTGAATATTTAACTGTTTGTTTTAAAATTAATTTTTCTAATTTGAGAATTTAAGTGTTTCGTTGAAAATTCGTATTTTTTAAATGAATTTAACTGTTTCTAATTTAAAACCTAAAAGATCTAACCAGCTGTTCGAAATAGACGAGTGTTCATCAATATAGTTGATTTTGCTACCCAAAAAAAGATGACTTTTTAGGATAATGTAGATAAAATCAACAAAAGTAAAAAATTAATCTGGAAAATTCCGGGTTTTCCTCTAAACTCTAAGGTAGTTCTTAGCATTCAAAAATCTGGGCTATAGTTCCCGGTTTTCCCAGTCAGTGAACACCCTACTTGAAGTTGTACATTTCTTTAATTTTTTGTCACTTGAAATATGTGGCTGACTTTCTTTTTTTAAGTCAAATATTTAGGGGTTAATGTTGATAATCCAACGATTTTTCGTTCGCACCTGGTGTGATAATTCTGAAAAAAAAGAACCTGAAAACAATGATGAGGAGAGTGGGGCTGAAAGGTAAACATAGAAACGTAACCTACAATTTCTTGAGGTATTTGCAGATTTGCTTAATCTGGCATTAAATTGAACCAGCTATGGATAATAATTATAG
>NC_046664.1:65697415-65722025 GCF_010883055.1 Belonocnema kinseyi
ATCAAATGACCATCACGGGTATACGGGCGAGTAGGGGGCGCCATGTTTCTATCAACTGATATTTCTAATGCATTGTGACTCTCTATTTCTCTCTGATAGTATTCTGTAATAATAGTTATATATTTATATGATAATTATATAACAGTCTATAATAATTAAATAATAATTATTATTATTCCATAATATATTCTTAGATTCTTATCTTATATTTATTCTTGATGGAATCAGATGAGTTTTGTGCTGACTTAATCTGCAATAGTGGTGGTTCCAAGCGTCATACGCTAAAACTAACCCCACTAGTCGATTTGGCGCTTTTTTAAATTGGAAAACTATTAAAACCTCAAAATGGAGAAAAATATGATGTGTCATGCTGCTTCTGCAACGGCGATATTTTGTCCGCAAAATGAAATTTTTTATTATTTTTTTATAGGATAAAAATTCGAAGTTTCATTTTGAGCAGAAAACTCAAAAAGTTGTCATGATCATTTAATATTTTTTCGTATCTATATTTTTTTTGTTTCTTTGGATTTTCAGAATGCTATAACTGATCATTTTCATTTTTTAACAAAAATTTGTAATGATAAATTGTTTAATTTTTTAAGTGGAATGAATATCAAAAATAGCTGGCTAATATACTCATTCTTTCTTTTTAAACCCTTAAAAAGTCTGTTAAAGCATTATCCAATACGAGCAGTCTTTCAAAAATAATCGAGTATACAGACGACGATAACAAACAAGAACGACGAAAGACAGATACCGGCAAAAAAACTATTTTTTCGGATTCAAGGGGACCTTAAAATGTCGACATTTGATAGAATCCGCGAAAGTTAGTTTTCGCATAAAACCAATACCTTATTATTGAAATGAGAATGTAAAAATTCAAATATCAAGATACTTATAAAAAAAGTAAGCCTCTGTTTATTCTTGCAGAGTTTGGTTCAGAGTTTGAGAGTTTACCTAATGATACTCCTACCCCTGGTGTTCCTCGTGGCGGACCATCTTCTTCTTCTAATAGACAGGAATCTTCTGAGAGATCTCTTCCCCGTGAAAGACCTCATTCTCCATCCATGGCTTTTCCTGATGAGCAACCTTCTCGTGCCAGGTCTACGTCTGCTCCTGCCAGGCTTCCTTTTTGCTACGTACTTAGATTTGGACTTGACCAACTTCAAATTATTCGGCTTGTTTCCGTAACAACCCGAGCCGGCTATTCGAATTACGAAGATACACTTTTCCTGCGAATGATATAATTAGAATACGCGTGAGATGTACTATCTATCTGCCCATGCCAGCCCAAGAACAATTTTTATTGTCGTCAGTCGATGGTGACGTCTTTGCAATATTGTCGAGTGATGACTTTTTTTGAAGGAATATATGTATGTCGTTTGGGCGATTTTTATGAAGCACGCGTCAAAATAAACATAGAGAGGAGCACGGTTACCCCATTAACGCACGATAAAATGAAGGAAAGTTCAGTTGGCGTCCGTCGCCGAGTTTCACTTAATTTTAGAGTATACCTGGTAAAAAACAATCCTCCACACCATTAGTAATATTAGAAAAAAAGAACAATTTACAAGTAATTTGTAATTACTAAAATAATGATAAATGTCAATGTATTATGGTTCCCATCGTGCCAATGTTTCGCCGATGCCCTAAGCGGTCTGTTTTATACAACAAAATAAAAAAGTTTCGTTTTATTTTGTACCGAATATCTTTTTTCAGAAAATATTCTTTTCGGCATTATTTATTCATTTTTATTGAGTCAAAAGATGAAAAAGTCCAATTTGAATGCTTTTCTAAAGCTTGTGAAATTCTTCATAATACAGCATAAAATAATACTTTTAAAGTTCAATTGCATTATAAAATAAATGATTGATACTAAACACGTAAGAAATAATTTTTTCAATTTGCTCCTAAAGACAATCGCGATTCCGTTAAAATCACTTCGAGCCAAAGGTGCAAACACCAAGACTGGTTTCTTGATTTTATATCTGGGATATCGAAATAGCTACTTTTTCTCGAACATTAAACGAGTTATGAAACCAATTTAAGAGAGCAAAGCTATTCCTTGGAAACATTTTAGCAAAAGAATCCCCGTAATAATTTCTGATCTCAATTAGTTTTTTTTGAAAAACCTGATTTTTCGATTTCATTATAATTTCTATTTCTTATTTCCTTATCTTGCTATTCTTATTGAAAGTGGAAAAGCTAGGACTGGGCTCATACCTCACATTTTTTAACACTAAAAACATTCTAGCATAAGCTAATAATATTATAAAAATAAAAAAAAAATAAAAATTTTCAGACAGTTTGAATAATAATTTTGGAAAGCTATATTGCATTAGAAAGTTTCTATTCAAATATTTTTTAAGTAAAATGAACTATTCAGTTACAAATTAAAATGTTAACTTGAAAGCTTAATTATTTTCTTGGAATCTTTTGTCGTCGTTAAAAATATTTTTTATCTAAAAATTTAACTATTCCATTTTTTGTTGAAAATTCGTTCTTATAGATCCCTTTTAAGTTAGAAATTACCCTTTTTTATTTGAATTGAACTGGTTTAAAATTAGTTGTTCTTTGTTTTTAAAAGTCATTTTTTTAAATTGAAAATTCAAAGATTCCATTTCAGTTGGAAAACTCTTTTTTTTTAATTTAACCGTTTTGATGAGAATTTATATTTCTGGATTGCAAAGTAACTTTCTTGTTAGAAATTCATCTATTTAGATAGGAAATGTACCTTGCTCATTGAAAACCCTTCATTTTTGTTGATAATTCGTTTTTTTTCTTTTTGAAATTCAGTTTTTTTAACTGTAAAGTCAACGATTCCATTTATTGTTAAGGATTTAACTGTTTTAGTTTTCTCAGTGAATAATTAATCTTTTTAAATTGAAAATTTAACTTCTTAGTTAAAACTTAAACTGCTTTGTTAAACTGAATTTTTCTGCTTGATGATTCTTAATTTTATTTAAAATTCGTTTGGTTAAAAATTTTTAAAAATTGCGTTTTATCGGATATAATTTTTTTTTTTAATTTAGTTATTTCATTTTTACTGAAAATTTGTCTTCCTTAAATGAAGATTCAGGTATTTTGTGACATTTTCGTTTTTTTGGTAGAAAATTAATATTCTTTATTAAAAATTAAACATTTCATTTGAAGACTGAATTATTCAGGTAAAGATTCAACTACTAGGTTCAAAATTCATGTATCTTATTAGAATTACGTCCTTTTGTGCAAAAAATTATTCTTTTAGGTTAAAAAATCGTCTTTTTTGTTGGCATTTCATGTTTTTTTCGTGGAAACTTAATGTTTTTCACCCAAAGTTTATCTCTTTCAGTTCGAAATTCAATTATTTGATTGAAAATTCTGGTATTTTGTTAAAATTTTGTATCATTTAGCGGAAAATTAATCTTCGTGGTTCAAATTTAGAATACTTTATTAAAAATTTATTTTTCGATTGTACATGCAAAATTTTAGTTGAAAATTGATTTCTTTGGTTGAGAATAACTATGCTGTTAAAAATCCATCTTTTCATGTAAAAAATTAATTTGATTGAAAATTTAACTATTGCACTTTTGTTCGAAAATGCAACTTTTTTTGCAAATTCAACTATTTGGTTGAATATTTATATTTTCTAATTGAAAATTAATCTACCTTGATGAAAATTGTACAATTTTGTTAAAAGTCATCCTTAAGAAAAGTAATGTTTGAATGTAAGAAATTGTTTCCTTAGCTTTGCTCTTTAATTCAGAGTGAAAGTACCTTTAAACGAAGTGAAAGTTTGTTTGATTATAAATTATGACATTTTTTTTCTTTGAATTTAATAAATGATTTGTTTGATACTATTCGTTTAGTAAAATTTGTTATTCTCTAATAAAATGTACTGTTTCATTATTGGCAAGCTACTAATTTCTTTGTAAAAATATATTAATTTTTTAGAACTGTATTATTAATTTAACGAAGCTTAAAATCTTAAACAGAAAACTAGCGACTCTTTCGGGATTTTAATCCGAATGACATGAAAAATAGTATTTTATCTGGCCCTATACGGGACTTTGTCGGAACTTAAGTGAGAAAACTTTTCATCTCTAAGTTCGAAAATGGTTTTCTATCTGGGTCTATCCGACTTTGAAAGGAACATCGAAAATAGAAATTTCAATAGTATTGGCCTGATGAAATCTTATGCAGCCCTATCTGGAACTTTGTCGGAACTTAAATGAGAAGATGTTTTCGTTTGTCTAAAAACGGGTTTCTATCCGGTTCTCTATAGCTTTGAAGCGAAAATCGTAGGCAAAAAATTGAATTATTCTCCCAACAAAAACTCGTACGACACTATCTGGAACTATTTCGGAACTTAAATTAGAGGACTTCGTTTGCCTAAAAACGGTTTTCTATCAGGGTCGTTTCGGCTTTGAAACGAACATCGGAAATAGAAAATTGAATATTATTTGCCTGATGAAATATTATGCGGCCCTATCTGAAACTTTGTCGAAACTTCAATGAGAAGATGGTTCCGTTTGTTTAAAAATAGGTTTCTATCCGGTTCTCTGCGGCTTTAAAGCGAACATGGTAAGCAAAAAATTCAATTATTCTGAAGACGAAATCTTATACGGCCCCATCTGGAACTATGTATGAACTTAAATTAGAGGACTTCGCTTGTCTAAAAGCGGTTCTCTATATGGATCTATCCGTCTTTGAAGCGAACATCGGAAAAAGAAAATTGAATTATTTGGTCCTCTTGAATTTATCAAAACACTTAATCTTACTACAATAATGTAAACATATACGTAATACTTTACTGTTTCTCCTCTTCCACCACCACCATGGTTGGCGGAGCACGCGCAATGCTCTGTGAAAGATCTGTGCGCTGTGTGAGACAGAAATATATATCCGCACTGTTATCTTTTACCACGCGCTACACATAGGAATAAACAGTGAAAACAGCGCAGAATTGAATTCACAGTTCTTATTGGTAGTTTCAAGTCACGTGATGTGTGCACATTTATTTCAAATCTTGCAAATTAAATAGTATGATTCCCTCCTTTAGCTCCTTTTAAATTGCATAAGGATATTCATTATTGCAAATTTACTCCAATTCAATTACATTTACATGTATATTTTTACAACTATTTACATATTTATATGTTGCAATATTTCTGTCTGCATCGAAAGATATAAGATTTTTTAGATGGCACTACTTTCGGAGCGCGTAGGTTGGGGGCGCATTGGTGCGTGAAGCCACCGCCGCTTTTCTCAGTTGCAGCAAAGACGACGCAGTTGCCTAAGTCGCATAAACGGCGCGAATGAAACCGGCCGGCAATCAACACGTGCACGCCCGATCTCAGTTTCATAATTTGGTAAATTGTGCGGTTCGTAAAAGATTGAAAAACTGTACTCATATAACTGGTAACACTATTTATCAGTTTAAAGTGGCTTGCTGTACAATTATTTCATACAGGAATTACAATCTTCAAAAATTACTTTTACATAAAAAACATTTTTTCGAAAGTCCTGAAAGTGTACTATGACTTCGAAATGGCTTGTTGCTACCTTAAGTACGTTAGTGCATGCAAAAGTGACAAAAAAAAACATGAAATGTGTGAAATCATGCCAATGAGTCAAGTTGTGAAGTTCGACTCCAACCAAATAAAAAAGACTTCGTTTAAGGTAAAATGCGGTGGAAAATTTTGCGATGCAGTCATTTCCTTTGTTGCCGGTAAGTCCACTTTTCATTTGTATATTATTGATTTCATTGATTTTTTTCATTCATTCTAATTTATCAGGCGCGGCGGACCGCAGGTTTTTTGTCTTCCCCGCTCCTTAAGAAGTGTGAATGTGAAAGAAATAGAGTAAGCGAGACGCAAATATGTGGAAAACAAATGACGGTTTTCCATATATTTGTGTCTCGCTTACTCTAGTACCTTTAAATTCCCACTTGTTAAGGAGCAAGAAAGACAGATAACCTGCGTTCCGCCGCCCCTGCATGATTTTTCTTGCAAAGCACTAGCGAACACAAAAATAGTTAATAAAGGTTTGATTATCTAAAAAAAAATCTGTAAAAGATACCTCTCACTCTTTTGTAATATCTTGCATCATTTACGAGAAAAATTCAAAATGATGTTCTTAGAAAAAAAATTCTCCCAGCCTCAAATTTTGAGGCGGCGGTGCCCTAGTGCGCTACAAGAATCCGGAAAGAAATCTCAAGTAACTCAATTAGGTCACAATTTATAGAGGTTTAAAGAAAACAAAATTTTTGTAAAAAAGTACATAATCCAAATACGTATAACTTAATAGAAATTTTTTTGTAAAAAAGTACATATTCCGAATACGTAACACTCAATAGCAATTTATTTGCAAAAATCAGAAAAGCATGTATCGCTTAGTTTTCTCTAAAGAAAACATATTTTGTCCCCGAGAAATTCTGCCACTTCAAGTGTAGAACCTGCCTGTTTTGAAATGGATTTAGTCTTAGTTATCGCTAACTATATAATAATCATATTGCGCATTTCTTGGCACTTTTAATCGATCGTACCTTTAATTAAGGGCATGTGATACTTAGAAAATTATCGATTTTACCAGTGTTAGGTTCCCCCGACTTTTTTCTGCAATAATGAAGATTTTGTCTTAAAAATTTGGTGAATGACAGCGAACATACTAACGGACGTCCCCGAACTCTTCTTTTGTAGGAAAATTAAAAAAAAATTATTTTGCTACATTTGAGTAATTTGTGTGTATTTCGAGGTTATGTATGCTACAATTCTCCCTAGGTTTACTTCCAAACTTCACAATATTTTTGGATAAAAGCTTAGAACAAGCGAAAAAACATAGTAACTAATGTCCCGGAACTAATCTTTTTCGTAGGAAATTCAAAAAGTTTATTTCTCAAAAATTTGTAAGCGGCGCAAAATTAAAGATTAGTTTCAAAGTTTTATGCTGTTTAGAGACCTACATTATCGGAATGACAGAGAGATGAAAACCGATCCTATCCTCAAAATAGTACACATACATAAAATTTTTATTAAACAGAATAATGTTTACATTCTCATTCATGAAAGTGTAATGTGATCGTCCAACATTTTGTCGATTTCTGTCTGTCTGTATATCTGTCTATATGTCTATGTATGGTTACATGAATGTTCTGGCCACGCTAACGTTTTAAGGATTTGTTCAATCGAGTCATCCTTTGATACATTTTTTAAGAGTCTCAAAATGAAGGTTAAGTTCGTGAACCAGATATTTTTAACCAAAATCCAAAAATTTAGAACATTTTGAAAATTTGAAAAAAAAAATGTTTTCAAATCTCCCAATTTTTTGTCAACGTTTTTAATAGATGGGTAGAAGACTTGTAAATTATCTAAAGGAAATTTTCAATTTCGATGAAAATTAAAAAAGTTATACACTTGTAAAAATTTTCAAAACAGAAAAAAATCTATTTTTCTGAAAGATAAGAATTTTTTTTAAATTTTGAAATTTGTTGTGAAAGTTTCTTATAGATGGAAAGAAATCTTGCAAATTATCTTAATGAAATTTTCAATATTAATGAAAATTAAAAAAGTTATACACTTTTGAAAATTTTCAAAAAGGAGAAAAAAATATTTTTCTGATAGATTAGGTCCAAGGTCCGCTTAAAAGCCGGAAAGAATCAGATAGAAAACCGTTTTCGGACTTACACTCAGATAATATTTAAGAAATTGTAAAAACGTCTAAAACTATAAAATAGATCAATTTAAAGGAGTTAAACTTTCAATTGTGTTCTTGATCAAATATTGAATTATTAATAATTTTAACATGATGGCAACCTTAAAATTGACAAAGATCGAAGTGAAGGCGAAGATCGGAGTGAAGACGAAAACAAGGATCCCCTAGCTGAAGATAAGATTCCGGATATAACCTGAAATAATATGGATAGGGCAATATGGGCCGCGGATATATTACGCATAGATCCAGATGAAAAACCAAATAGGAAAAATTTGATACACCATACAAGAATCCGGGTAGAGCCCGGCAAAATACCGTATAGGGCAATATGTGCAGCGGGAATATTCCGCATAGAGCCGGATAAAGAACCAGATGGCCCAATTTATTACGTCGTATAAAAATCCGAATAGAGCCCGATAAAAATCCGGGTAGGGGTAATATAGGCACCGATTGTACACCGCATAGAGCCGGATAAAAATCCTATAGAATAAATCTATTACACCGTATAAGAATCCGGATAGAGCCTGAAAATATCCGGATAGGGCAATATTCCGCATAGAGCCGGATAAAAAAACAGACGATCCAAATTTATTACACCGTATAATCATACGGATAGAACTCGACAAAAAGCCGGATAGGGAAATTTAGAGACCGATAAAATTCCGTATAGATGCGAATAAAAAACAGATAAAGGAAAACTTGTTTGCACCGGTAAAGTTTCAGATTGAAACGGATGAAAAATAGGATACAAATACTATCTAAGTTTCCGGATAGAACCCGAAAAAGAACCGAGCAGGGTAATATGCGGTTGGAAAAAAATCCGTATAGACACAGATACAAAAACAGATGGAATAAATATTATGGACTGGTCAATTACCGGATAGAACGGATAAAAATTAGGAGACAAATATCGTGTGAGTTTCCGGATAGAACCCGAGAAAGAACAGAGCAGGGTAATATGCGGATCGAAAAAAATCCGAAAAGACACAGACACAAAAACAGATAAAATAAATATTATGGTTCGGTCGATTGCCGGATAGAACAGGATAAAAAAGGACACAAATACCGTGTAAGTTTCCTGATAGAAACTGAGAAAGAACCGAGCAGTGTAATATGCGGATCGAAAAAATCCCGTATAGACACAGATACAAAAACAGATCAAATAAATATTATGGTCCCGTCGATTGCCGGATAGAAAAGGATAAAAAAGGCCACAAATACCGTATAAGTTTACTGATAGAAACCGATAAAAATTCGTATACTATCCGGATTTATTGGGTCCTATCCGGCATTTTAAGCAGGGAGTACGCTAAGGCTCGGCCGCAGCAGTGTTACTGCTTGCCTTTAAAAAAATTTGATGACAACTTCGAACCTAATTACATTCACTCATAAAACGATTTGGTCGGATCAACAAAATTAGGGTTGTTTTAACTATAATATTATGAAATCACGTATTCGCACTCGATTTTGTCAAAAATGTGAACTTCTCTACATTATATTCAACACTTTTAAATAAAATATATTATATTCTAATTTTTTCCTCTCTCGGGTCGTTTTGGATTTTTAAAATGATATAACTATTACTTAAAAAAATTTTAAATGCTCTAACCTTTTGAATTTTTATCCAAAATACATGGCTAATGACCTTGACCTTCAGTTTTCGACACGAAACGAGAATACCAACGGATTAATTTGTTCAAAAGTTATCGTGCTCACAGGCAGACATACATACAGACATGTAAATTTTTTAATAAATCTAATACGTTCTCTGATAACAATTTCTCAGCCATAATCTCCCAGAAAATGACCGTGGTAAGAAACCCCGCAAAAATAGCAAAAAATGTATCTTCTTTTTGTTTTAAACTAGGGTCTTATTATACTTTAGCTAATACAAAGAACAATTGAATAATAAATCATTTTTTTACGGGGAGATGGCAGAGTTTTACATTTTTTATAGAAATTGGCAATATCAGTTACATAAGGTGTTATTTAATACGTCACATTTATTTGGAAATCATTTTTAACTTATTTTTGGATTATTTCGGTAAGAAAGCGGCTTTACTGTGAAAAGTAGTAAATTATCAATATTGAGAATATAAAAAATTCTCAATTTCTCAAGGTGAATAAATTATAAATCTGCGAGAGATAAAACTTCTATTAAATAGATTTTGTGATACTAATTAAAATTATACACATCACCAAGCCCGAATATTATCCTTGTATGCGAATAATGCTCGGGAAAGAGAACACGCAAATATTTTAGAACAATACAAATACAGTACACAGAACATCAGAATATTCGTTAGCTGCTCTGCTCTAAAAATTCTGCGTTAATTAATTTTTCCTACTTTTTGAAAGGAATGTGGAATTCTTATACTCTGGTCTTAACCTTGGATGTTATTTTTAATTCGAATGGTATGTGAACAATAAATTAATATCATGTTCTTATATTAATTATAAAGTAATTTTGTTGGAACAACTATTTTAGGGGAGAATGAGGTCAAAAGTGGCGCGGGTAAAATCTGCTACATAATATGGTAAAATGTGGAACTTTAATGTCTTATATATCCCAGTGGGTACAACGTTTGGCGACGTCTTTACGACATCATTACGACATCTTTCCGATAACTTTACGACACCCTATGTTCATGTCGTTAAGGTGTCTTTACGATTTCGTAAATAAGTCGCATGAGCTGACGATGTCTTTACGACATCGTAAAGACTGCGAAACGATATGGACATAGGATGTCGTAAAGTTTTCGTAAATATGTCGTAACGATGTCGTAAACACGTCGCCAAATTTTGTGTCCAATGGGATGTTTTTATGCAAAAACCATAGAAATGCCTAATTTAGTTTAGACGCAGTGTTATTAAAAAGGAACTTTGGTCACTTTAGATCCAACCCTACAAATTATTTTTTTTTGTGTTATTGTATGTGGCACTTTTTCCCGTAGCACTTTTAACTCCACTCTAACCTACATTAATAAATGTAAAATTCTACATACACTTTGTAAATTACGGGACCCCCCCCCCCTCTAAAATAACGATTTTGAATTTTGATTGTGATTATGAAGTTAGACAACATAGATTATGTGTGTAAATGTATTTTCTTCATACAAGTTTCACAATACCCTTCTACTCGTATCATTATGTAAATAAAGTTGAACATGTTATACAATCGCGTTATTTTACGAAACTGTTTATAATTATATGTTGCTAATTAATTAAAATCAAAAATTAAGATCCGTTTACAAATTAATTGGTAAACCGACTTATACGAAATAAAACGGATTAATCGAATTACGCTTTTACTATTTTCAATACGCTTTTAAGATTTCCAATTTATAAATATTTTTTGAATTTTCACAAAGCTATCATCAGGTATGTCGCCCAAAAAAGTAACTTTCTGGCAAATTTTGAGATGATAAGTGAACCTGAGAAACATCCAGGTAATCCTACTCCAAATGAAAATTTATAACAGAAGCTCTAATTATGAAACACCTTAAGACTTAATTTTTGTAATTTGTCCAAAAAGTGTTCAATCAAAAAATGATTGATGATGAAAATTATAGATCTTTTTGAGTGTACAATTTTTCTCTATTAATTGTTTTTTTTTTTGTACTTGCGTCGTTTTCCAAAAGTGTAATTATTTTATTTTTACTATTTTTCTAAGAATAAAACAAATACTACGCTCCCTACCAAAATCTAATTTATAACGGATTTGTATATCATTTTCAGATGCACAACTTTTGCTTTTTGTTGGAAATGGTTAAACTGCGATACGCCACCTGGTGACAAAACCCCGAACTAGAAAAGATAGGTACGATTTTAATTATGCATTTTAATTTATGTATAAAAGTGTTTAAACGATTTCTTTTGGAGTTTAAAGTATTTATTGGGTAAAAAAAGTCTCTATCAGAAACAAAGGTTTTTAGATGGAATTTACATACTACACAATGAAAAAACACATTGTTTGACAGAAATATTTTTCTAACAAAAGAAAACAATTATTGTTATATTTATTGTGATTTTCAAAAGATTATAAACTTAAATGGACTTTCTTTGAAGCAAAAATGAATTCAAAGTACATTTTTTTTAATTTATACATAAAATATTTACTATTTGAAAATCTGATCTAAAAAATAGGTTAGAATTCGTATTTAAATTCCAATCGGCTATTATTCATGTTATTTGCATAATATGGATAAAATTTGTCGCTGCATACATTAACTAAAGTTTATTTAAGCTTATAATACACTGAAACTTACATGAAATAGTAAAATAATTTTTTTTAAACCTATTTCTAAAAAATGTGTTTTTTCACTGTACAAAATTAAAATTTTATCTGAAACTATTGGTTTTTGATGAAGATTTCTTTTTAGTATTCAATTATTATTTATAATCCACAAAAAAGTCGTGAACACACTTTTATGCAAAAATTAAAATACATCTTTAAAATGATACCTACTCTTTCTAGTTCCAGTTTTCGGCACCAGGTGGCGAATTGGTAGACCACCACTCCCAATAGGATTTGCATTTGTATCCAAGGTAGCTGGCTAATAGACTCATCCTTTCTTTTTATGCCCTTTGAAAGTGTGCCAAAGCACGATCCAATCCGAGTAGTCTTTCAAAAAGTATCCGGTACCGACGACGATAACAACAACGACGACGACAGACAGAAAGACACCTTGGCGAAAATTTTGCTTCTGATCCAGGGGGCCTTAAAACTTCGACATTGCATGGAATCAGCGAAAGTAATTTTCCACATAAAATAAATGACTTATCATTAAGATGAGAATTTAAAAAGCTAAATACCAAGATACTTATCAAGAATTAACCCTCTGTTTATTCTTGCAGAGTTTGGTTCCGGGTTGGAGGGTTTACCTAATGATGCTCCTGCCCCTGGTGTTCCTCGTGGCGGCCCATCTTCTTCTAATAGACAGGAATCTTCTGAGAGATCTCTTCCCCGTGAAAGACCTGATTCTCCAAACATGGCTTTTTCTGATAAAGAACCTCCTCGTGCCAGGTCCAGGTCTCCTCCTGCCAGGTTTTCTTTTTCCTACGTACTTGGTTTTGGACTTGACCAACTTCAAATTATTCGGCTTGCTTCCGTTACAAACCCGAACCGGCTATTCGAATTACGAAGATACACTTTTCGTTCGAATACACAAATTAGAACACTCGTAAAAGATAAAATCTATGTGCATGGAAAGCGGCACGATTACCCCATTGACCCGAGATGAAATGACGGAAACTTCCGTTGGCGTCTGTCGTCGAGTTTCGCTTAACTTTAAAGTATTTATGGCAAACCACATTTCTCCACACCACTAATGCAATAAAAAAAATACAATTTACAAGTAACTTGTAATTACTAAAATCATGATAAATGTCAATGTGCTATGGTTTCCATGGCTTTTATGTTTCGCCAGTTTTCTAGGCAGTATTTTGTAGAGAAAAAAATGATGAAAATGTCTCAAATTTGAATGCTTTTCTGAAGCTTGCGGGGGAACTCCACTTTTTCGTTTAAAAAAGTGTACAGCATTTCATTTTTATCCAATTTTTTTTAACCACATCGCATTAAATTCTGAAAAAAACTCCTTACAATTCCAGGTTATTTTTAGGTATAATTTATTTGATTATGGAACAAATCATGTATTAAGAATCGAATTTTTTTAAGAGATCGAACTCATAGCCCTTCGAAGCGTAACTTTATACCTGTGAAGACCTATTGAATAATAAAATAAATTATTAATGCTAAGCACGTAAGAAATCATTTTTTCAATTTGTTCCTCAAGACCATCATGAGACCGTTGAAATGACTTCAAGCCAAAGATGCGGACACCTTTGTCTCCAACATTGTCTCCAACATTATCTCGAACATTAAACGCGTTATAAAACCATTTAAGATTTAAACTTGATTTTCCTATTTATTATAAATTTCTTTTTTCTTATTCCTTTTTCTTGGTATTATTATTTGAAGTAAAAAACCTAGGACTGGACTCATACAGAAGAAACCTAATTCTATTTTTTTTTAAATTACTTTCGAGATAAATCAGTGCACAAATGCAAATCCTAAAAAGCTTATTGGGGAAATTTAAGAAAATAGTTTTCTTTTTTGAACTAATAAAGGGAATTTTTAAATCAAATTACAGAAACGTCAATCGTTTTATTTAATATTCAACGATTCTGACGTAGAGTGGTTATTTTTTTAAATTTCAGTTTTCGAATAGAAACTTCGAATTTTCGCATTAAAAAATCAACAGTTTCGTAAAAAGTTAAGCAATTGAGTTAAAAAATAACTTTTTTGTTGAAAATGCAAATTTTTAGTTGAAAATTCAAGTATTTTAAAGTGAAATAAACTATTTTTCACAAATTAAAATATTCATTTGAAATTCGAACTATTTTGTTGGAATTTTTGGTTGTTAAAAATTATTTTTTATCTCAAAATTAAATAACTCCATTTTTTTGAAAGTTCATCCCTTATAGAATAAAAAATTCAATTATTTGGTAGATAAATCATTTACCTTGTTAATAATGTTGTGTATTTGAGTATGAAATTAATTTTGTTTTTTTGAAAATTCATCTTTTTTCAAAATTCAACTATTTTATTGAAAATGTATATTTCTTGATTGAGACTTAACTTTCTTGTTAAAAATTCGTCTATTTCGATAAACAACTTATCTGTGTCCTTGAAAATCACTGAATTGTTCTGCTTGATAATACTTAATTTTATTTGAAAATCGTTTGGTAAAAAATGTAACTAATTTTCGTTTTATTGCATCAAAATTATTATCGTTCCCAGTGGGCAGAAAATTTGGCGACGTCTTTAAGATATCGTTGCGACATCTTTACGACAACTTTACGACATCCTATGCCCATATCGTTTCGGTGTCTTTGCGATATTGTAAAGACATTCGCAGATCATACGACTTATTTACCATATCGTAAAGACACCTTAATGACAGGCATAGGATGTCGTAAAGTTGTTGCAAAGATGTAACGATGTCGTAAAGATGTCCTGAAGATGTCGCCAAATTTTTTGCCCACTGGGTTCCCGACTGCGGTAAGTCTGCCTTATTCCTTGAAATGTTGCTATGGATTAATTATTTGGTTTTCTTTTAAAACAATTTATACTTATGTATAGTATCATCGATTACAACGCAGTTTTTGCAGAACAGGCGGAGAGGGGGTGATAGTAAAATATGTGATTACTATTAATTATTTTTTATTATTTATTTATTATTTTAATGTTTACTGCAAGATAGTCATTTTGTGTTGAGATCAATATTTTTAAAACATCCACAAAAGAGTACAAATAATGCACATTGAAACAGATTCATTTAGTATTTCTCTAAGAGAAGATATATATAAACAATAATAATATGTAGAAAAAAATTAGGCTGGTTTATTTCACAGGCCCACAAACACCCAAAAAAATTTTCCACAACAAACTCACATGCACTATATGTATTTAATAATAAACCTACAACGCCCATGACCCACAAATTTCCCCTCCCCCTCCCTTCACACATCTCCCTGACTCTGCTCGCTTTACCCCTTTTAATTCAACAAACCGTACACCTGCTAACCCTACTATCTCACCTCTCCTATTTCCCCTCCCTCCTACGCGCCCTTATTTTCTTTCTATATACGTCTTTGATCCCCAATAAACCGCAAACCTTCAAATCCTAGATCTAAAATCTCTGCACATAAATATCATAGATGTTTAAATACTATATATAAATATCCTCTCTCCCTTCCCCACCCCGTCACTCTTGCTTTATGCTTCTTTGACCCACAACCATAAACCTACAAAACCTTAGAACTACAAACTATAGGCACAAGTACCATACATATTAAAATACTAAATCTGCATATTCTCTCTCCGCCACTGTTCTTCCCTCTTCCTTTCCGACCTATTTTCTCATCCTCTATACTTCTTTGATTCCCACAAAACATATAACAGAAAAAAGTTTGAGAGTAAGAACAAAAGCTTTCTGTGCATTTGTTGACCTAGAAAAAACTTTTGACAAGGTGGATAGAAGTAAACTTTGGGAAGTCCTGAAAGAGTATGGAGTCAATGGATGGCTCCTACAAGCTATAAAAACAATATATACAGTAGCAAAGCGAGTGTAAGAATGAATGGGAAACTGAGTGACTGTTTCGATAGTATTCAAGGAGTTAGAAAAGGATGCGTTATGTCTTCATGGTTATTTATATTATTTATGGACAAGTGTTTAAGAATGTCTCTCTTCGACAAAGAGGGTGTGGATCTCGAAACAGTAAGGGTACGTGGGTTAGCGTTCGCAGATGATAAGGTTGTTATGGAAGAGTCTATCGAAGACTTACAAAGAATGTTGAATAAACTAGATGCAAGCATGAAGAGTATGGGCCTCAAATTTAACGCAAATAACACAAAAACTATGGTGTTCGAAGGAAAGAGTGAGAAAACACTATGCAATATTTTATTAAATGATGAGAGAATTGAACAAGTTGATAAGTTCGTATATCTTGGTAGCTTATTTACTGGGGACGGGAAGATAGATGAGGAATTAGATAGACGCATAAACGAAGGTAAGAAGGTTATTGGTAGAGCAGGTCCCCTCATCAGAAGGAAAAATATATCAAATAAAGCTGAAATGGCAATACCTAATTATATATTTGTACCGACTGTACTATACGGTAGCGAGACATGGATTTATCCAGAAAAAGATAAAAATAAAATTAACGAAATTGACATGAGATTTATGCACATAATATGCGAGAAAACCCTGATGGACAATATAAGTAACGAGATAATTCTAAAAGAATGTGGTCCAGAAGAGACGCTAGTAGACACATGGGAAAGAAATCGTTTAAGATGGTTCGGACATGTTGAGAGAATGCCAAATGAACGACTAACGAAACAGGTGTATCAAGGTAAAGTAAATGGCAGCGTGCCCAGAGGTAAACCGCGGAAAGGATGGTTAGAATGTGTGAATGAGACCCTAGTTAGAAGAGACATAAGAAGTCACAGAAACACGAGAGCCTGCATGAAAAAATGCATGGACATAAAAGAAGCTAAAGAAGTATGCTAGGACAGGAAGTATGGCGGCAAATAGTTAATAAAAAGAGTGTCAGTAGAGTGAATGACGCCTGAAACAAAAGACCTTGGCCACTAATGGATCCAAGTGGGGAACCTTACACAACGACTTCGTGAGGTTCTTCGCTTGGGGTGATTGCTAGAGAGATTGATCAGCAACCTGGGTCGGAGCAGTGTTGCGGAACGAACGTGTTATTTACTTAAATAGCACGAGAATTCTGGATCAATCTAAAAAATCTCTATCCCTTCCACACACTACTCCTTTCCCCTACCGAGTGAGTCACGCCTACCCCGAAAGGGAAATGGCTGAATGGTTTAATAATAATAAGCCTACAAATCTTAAAACTACAATATCTGCATACAATTGCAATACATGTTTATATTCAGGATCTACAAATACCATAGTTGTACAAATTTTAGACCCACCCAAATCTTTCTCCTTTCCCTTTTTCCTTTTGGTTTAACCCATCAAACCTCTTTTCCCTAACGTTCTTCCTATTTCACTTTTCCCCTTTTCTCCTTTACATCCCGTATACAAGGTCAAGCTTTGAGCATATATGATTTTTTGTTAATGGTCGGTAAATTAAGGGTTAGTATAGAAATTAGAGGAGAAGAGAAGAAAATATAGAGAGAAAATATGAGAGGAGGAGAGTGACTGTGCGTTTATTCGTATATAGAGTTTGTAGGCTTACGATTTGCAAAGGTTGGATAGAGAGGCAGGGAGGAAAAGATAAAAACAATGGAGGAGAACGAGAAAATGTGTAGATCTAAGGCTTGTAGATCTACGATCAGTGGAAGTTAGATTAGTAGAAGTATGGAGAGTTGGGAAGTGAGGAAGAACAAAAGGAAAAAAGTAAGGGTGAAAGGTTTTAGTACTGGTGTCTAGAGTCTGTAGTTCTAAGGTTTGTAGGTTTATGGTTTTTGGGGATATGGTTTGTTGTGCTTATGGTTTGTGGGTAATATTTTTCTGTGTATAATTTGTACAAGTAGGGTTTGCAGGTCTACGGTTTGTGGAATTTAGAGGGGTAGAGTGAAGAGAATTAAGGAGATTGAGAAGGAGTGAAATTTGTGGGTCAAGAGCGTTGTAGGTTTGTTGTTTTAGGCTTATGGGTCTGTGGTAATGTGGTTTATTGACTTTTTAATTTAGAAAATGAGAACTATGTTGATTTGAGCGGTATCAGGTGTTTGGCATAAGGAAAAGCAATTTTCCGCTATTTTTCGCGATTGACGGAAAATCCTGACAAGCTCGGGATGAATGATCAACTGATTCGGTTTCAGCGACCAAAAATACATGTAAAATACGTGATTTTGTTCTGGTAAAAGTTTTTTGGGGGGTTGTGGTTCTGTGTTTTTAATAGTGATTTCAGTCGACAGAACTAAGTAATCATCCATGCTACATTAATCTGCCTTAGTTCCATTTTCAAGAGTTTGCCTCTGGGGCTATCTTAATGTCTCAAGATATTATCTTGCATGCTCCTCCCGGCACTATTTACCTAGGGCTCCTTTTTCCAATCAGGGACTGTGAAGCTCCCATCTTAGCTAATGCATCTGCTTTCTCATTACCTAAAATATATTCATGGCCGGGAACCCAGAGTAGACTGCACAAAGTTTTTACTGGCAACTTTAAGAAAATCTTGAAGGCAACTCCAGATTTGTCTGGAAGTAAACGCTTTAGATGTAAAAGTCATAAGTACTGCTTGGTTATTAGAATACATGTAAATGTTCTGGCCTTTATGAGATCTCTTACAAATTTCCTCCAGGCAAGCTTTAATGGTTATTATTTCGGTCTGGAAAACTATAAAGAGTGTGGCCAATGCTTTTCATATCTCGACCCTGGGCTTTCGCCATAGACTCCAGTTCCTGCTCCCAATGAGTCTTGAGAGGCGACAGTTTACTAAACGAGACCTTGTGATGTACATAATTCTTCTTTTTCAGGTGGCTCAGGTAAATACCCGAAGTGGTACTCTAAGAACTTGATAGAAAAAATAAAATATAAGATAAGAAGCAAACTATCTAGGAGTAATAATAGTTACTTGGCTAGTTGTTTTAGTAATCTACGTACAGAAGTTAAATTTACAATTAGAGCTGATCCACAGAATTTTATTACAAAATCAAAAGAGAGTTTGATAAATACTCCAAAGCACTTCTGGAACTATATGGGTGACTTAAGGAATGTATCTAGAATTCCTGGAGTTATATATGATAATGGAGTGAAACTGAAAAATTCAAAAGAAATTGTTGACGCGTTTGCTTCATATTTTATGAGTGTTTACAACCCGGCAGATCCTTGTGCGTGCTCTCTCAAGAAGTTAAATTAACTGTACAGGCTCTGCCAGAAAAATATACATCAGGTCCCGATCTAATACCGAGCTTCCTGACTCATAAATGTGCAAACTCTTTTTCTGAACAGCTATGTTATATTTACAATCTAACACTAGATAAGGGAATCTATCCAAAAATCTAGAAGGAAACCAGAGTCTGCCTAATTTTTAAAGCGGGAGATAAGTCGCATATTAGGACCTATAGACCGATATCAGTAATCAATCATTTCTCGAAGGCTTTTGGATATTGTTGAGCCAACTTTGTGTCTACAGCTGTCAGATCCGACGTCAACGATTTTCATCTTGGTTTCCTAACTAAGCCATCTACAGTAACTAATTTAATGCTTTTAACACAATTTATATTGGACACGCTATAAGGGAAATCAAGTAGAGTTGATTTATCTAGCCGTAGCCGAAGTTTTCGATCGATTCAACCACGTAAAGCTATCTGAGTGTCTCCAGGGACCTAATCTGCCAGGGAATGTAATTTCGAAACTTAATGGCCTTCTTATAGTAATAGGAAACATATAGTAACTAACGCTGGAAGCAAATCAGAACCTTACACTCTGTCGCCAGGTGTACCTCAAGGTTCTAATTTGGGACACACATTGCCTACTATATTACATGATGATAAAAGAGAGTCAAAAAATGTTTAAAAAATTCATGTTTGCAGTTGATATTAATATATTTATTAAATTAATTCAAGTAAAATATTGCATTAAATTTTAGAGGGATCTCCTGGGGATTCTTAGCTGGCTTAGTGATCTGGAGTTGATTTTTAATAGTAATGAAAGCAAAATTATGGCCTTTTCCAGAAGAAAGAATACGATATATTTTACTTCTGTAATTGAAGTATTTCCTTAAACAAGAGTCGTTTGTATCCAGGATCTAGGAATCTGTTTTGAGTATCAACTATTTTTTTAAACCATATTGAACATATTGTACGATCAGCTAATCAAATGTTATCTTGTCTAATGAGATCCTGTAAACAGTTCAAGAATGTCAAAATTTTAAGGTAATGTACTTTGGTTTTGTAAGGTCCAAGCTTGAATACGCTTCCGCTATTTGGTGCCCTCAATGGAAAAAATCAATAGAACAATCAGAGAACATTCAAAAAAGGTTTTTAAAGGCTCTAGCATGGAAGGTAGATGGGGTGTATCCACCTAGAGAATATGACTACGAACGGCTGTGCGATAGGTTTGAGATGTTAATGTTACAGGAAAGACATATAATACTGTCTGTGGTATTCGGAATTAAAATACTAAGGGGTTTAATAGACTGCCCTGACTTACTGAGTTTGCTCAAGTTTAGGGTTCCGAGAGTATCCTCTAGAAAGGGAGATTTACTCTACCTTCCAGTCGCTAGAAAGAATTTAAAATTTATGTCTGGAGTATACCGAATGTGTGGGAATATTAATCAATTAAGTATAAACTACAAACACATTCTGTAGATATATGGCCTTTAGTAGGTTAGTAATAGTTACCATACTGTTCATATTATTTGCTGAACTTCATGTGATCTGCGCACATCTAAATATTATTTAAACTTTATTATTAAACTAGTGTTAAAATAGTAGATATTATGATAAGCAATACTTTTGTATGATATAACTCTATTATGGGTTACTTGTAACTGTTGGATTATCGCTAATAAGTCAATCAAATCAAATAAAAAATCAGTTAGCATAGCGAGAGTATTATATTCGCATAGCATACTCTTACTGATACCAGATAGATCTTTTACCTCAACATCACTAAGGTTGCCTCCTACTAGGAGTCTATCGACCTCCACTGCTGCAATCTTCATTACGAAAATGTATAGCGGCGGGATGCTGCCGGTGTTGTTTTCATAGTACTATTGATCACCAAGCAGAAGACCCCTTGCAAGTTGTCCAGTTGTTTAATTGTCTGTGGGACCTGAACTAAGGAGTGATCCTTACAGGAGATAATAGCAAAGCCTCCTGAAATATTATAGACGCGAGTGCAAATGCTTCCAAGCTACGATGTGATTACCGTGTCAAGGACTGAATGGTATCACAGTTAAAAAATCCTTGAACAATCAGCCCCCCCCCCCCCCCCAGTAGAGATGAACAAGCCGGGGTAAGAAATAAGGTGTTTAACAGAAACTTTAGGTTACCAGGTCGAATCCCATAGTAGGGGCTCTATAGGGGGTGTTTCTTAGTTTCCTAGCCTTATTTCCATCTTCAAATACACTGTCAACGGTGGACGTCACCTCAGGGGACAGTCCAACAGTAGCAGTGCCCGCCAATCTGCCTTTAACCCGCGAACCTGAATTTCAACAGCAAACTCTAAAATGAAACCGCATTTACGAATTTTAGAATAATTATTAGTTAAACAACAATTAAATCAATTTTACTTCATTGGGATGACGTTACGCATTTGTACAAGTTTGCTCTGTGGGTATGTGTGTATTTCAGTATCACCTTTTTCATTCTGATTTTGACACACTTTCGTATACCCAATCGGCATTTTATGCCCTTCGTGATTCCAAACTTTGGCGCTCATGCTCTTTTGAGTGCCGATCTTTTTTTTAAAGTAGCAAAAAAAGAGGGAGGTATGGGCATAGATTGGATCGAAATTGCAAGAGTTTTAACCCAGTACCACGAAAGCCATAAAAAAGGTTTTAATTCGGTCAATCTTATATTTACGAAGATTTTTAGGTTTTGAAGTTGATTGTGAATTTATTGCGCGTTTACGGGTATTGTGAGATGAATTCAGGTTGTCGGGTTAAATTGCGATTTGTGAGGGGAATGTGGGTTCTGAGAGCTGAATGCGGGTTGTCGGGTTGATGGCGGGTCTGCAGACCAGCTCGTAAATCCAACCCGACCCACGTCAATTATCCAAACCCCTAATAAGTAGGGGAGACCGGGGCTAGTCAAGACAACTTCGACTCCAGATTTTTTCGCATCTTTCAGGTAGTTATTTCACCATCGTGCTATACTTACTCTTGATGTGCACATCCGTGGCTATTAATGTGAACTTTTTGGGCGCATAATATTCATTATCTACATTTTGGCGAGTATATAACTGAGACTATGTCCAGTAAACCAACCTGCCCCTTATGGGGCACAGATAAATTAATGTTGCAGATTTATATTCCAGAGTTACTGCACTTGTTTGAATCGCTTTTACAAGTTATCTTTCGTTCCATAATTATCATTATTCATTAATTATTATATTAGAGAAGTTGTAGGCTCTAGAAGCTACAATCATGGTTCCTTTTAATAAACCAATCGTACGTAAGATACTTCGTACAACACTGTTCTTTAGAGTGCGCTCTCTAGACGCGGATGACCGCACGTGGTAGACGACACAGTTTGAGGTGAAGATTTCACCTCGGGATATTTTTTTAGAGCTGCCAACCTTTCTACAATGTTAGGATAAACAGTGTTGATGGACCAGAGGAAGTGATCCCAGAAGAACAGCATTTTGTATCTGGCTCGCGATAGACTAAGCCTGATGCTAGCAAGCCGGGATTTTTTTCGTTTAGCTAAGAAATAAAGTTTACATACCTCCAAGGCAGTCGATTATAAGAATCATAAGATGGACTGTGTAGCCTTGGCACAGCCTGCTCAGTTCGAAAAGAAGAGCTTGATATTTCGCCTATTTTTCTTCCTCCTCTACCGTGATGTTGCCATCAGCTGGTGCCGAGAATTCAATCATGTGAACTAAATTGGTCTTCAGATATTGAAGGATAATATCAAGTTTTGTAGCACTGATACGTAGAGTGGTGGAAACAGAAGAATTTCAGTAGATATTACAGAGATCATTCTCTGCAACGGACTTCAGTTCCCCCTGGGCGTATGACAGGATGGTCATCAGATCAACACGATAGAAATGCCGAAGATGTTAATATAACACAGCTGGGTTCCTTCTGCGCACGTAGTAAACTATAGTGTCTATAATGCCGTCTCACCAAGCAAAAAGAAATCCCTCTGTTTCCGATCTCAATCCAGCAGAGTTGAGAAACATATTGGACAGAACCACAAAGCCATAGAATTTACCATGAAGGGACTTGCCAGCATGTTCTTTTAGTAGAAGCCAATTTTCTTCTTTCTGTACACGACTTTTCAGCACCAAAGGTGTTAGTGTTGCTAGGCTATGTGTGGTGTCGCTGGAATGAAATGGAAGACAAAGCTCCTCTTTGTTCCTATCTGCGGTTCGGTAGAGAAACGCCGCAACATGGACGACTTCATGTTGGTGTACGAGTCGCATTAGAGAATCTGTACTTTTTAGAACTGAGCAGGCTGTAGCTAGAACCGTTCTCCGATAAAGACACTCTAAGCTCAGCAAACCTCTACCCCCTTTATCTCGAGAGAGGTATACATGAGGTACAGAAGATCTAGGATGATGACTTCGATGGATTGTCATCATCTTGTGTGTGCTCTACAGCCAATGGCTTTAGAGTACGTATTTACAGCCGCCACAAGGATTACAGGGTTATCTTTTGAAGAAGCAAAGAGTTTAAGGTCGTCTATGAATAAAAGGTGGTTAACCTTAAATTTTCTTCTGTTCATCGAGCCACATAGGTATCCAGAGCTTTTGCCTTAGAGCACAATAGATAGATGCAAGAGGGAGAGCCTTCAGGTGTAACGAAACTTTTTGTTAATTATTTAGAAATGAAAAAGGCAGAGGCGAAAGCCAAACGCTCCCTTAACCATACACGAAGATATTCGTTGAGGAAATCTGTGATTTATTGGATAGAATTATTCCTATACCAAGAATCTAGAGAGTCGTCAAATGTTTTAAACGCAGGTTTACTCAACCGGTCGTAGCCTCGTGTTCGGCAGACAGAGAGACCATAGGCAAATTACATCTTTTGATTGACAAAGTATTTCCTCCGGCAGTTTTATGACAAATTCCCGTCACACATCAAATGCAACCAATTTCTCGAGGCTCCTTTTTCTAAAGCGGAGATGGAAATAGCGTTATCATCGCTCGAGATCAAATCTTCCCCGGGCTTGTTAAAGTTGACTGATATCTCTCCGAAGCTGCAAGATCGACACTTCTCGAAATCTGCAATAATATACCCAGATCCGGGCTACTTCTCTCTTCGTAGAATAACTCCCTGAGAATTTTCATTCTAAAAGGGACAATTTGACTATACTGGCAATAGAAGCTTGGAAAGGCTTTGTCAACAAAGAGGTCACGGCCGATCTTTTTCTGGATTTAAAGGGAGCCTTCCCGAGCGTCATCCCTCAAATCCTGGCGGCAGACCTTCGGGAACTAGACATCCCTGAATTTATTGTTAAATTTTTGTACAATTCCACTGCATGTAAAAATATTTTTTTCCAAAACAATAGTGAACTAGCAGATCCAAAAACTATTACAGAAGGTCTGCCGCAGGGAAGTATATACAGTCCAATTCTTTATCCAATTTATACAAGAACAATTGACACTCCGGATTCTATAACCACGCATAAAATTTGCCTGGCCGCTTCAGGCCGCTCGAGTTGGCCCCTGATGGCTTGAAAATCAGTTTTCGAAAATTCAAC
>NC_046664.1:65722125-65742593 GCF_010883055.1 Belonocnema kinseyi
TTTTCGAAAACTGATTTTCAAGCCATCAGGGGCCAACTCGAGCGGCCTGAAGCGACCAGGCAAATTTTATGCGTGGTTATAGAATCCGGAGTCTCAATTTATTCTCTCATCCTTAACGATTGCATTATAGTTGATTTTGCGGATGATATAGCTATCCTCTGCAGATCCGAGGATTCTAAACAATGTGTGGCTTCTCTTTCAAGATGTGCAAACATTATTTCCGAATTTCTGATCCACTAGATCTTTTTTCAAAATTTAATTTAGATTTCAGTAACATTTAGCTTTATCTTTCTTTAAATAACATTCGTATTTATCCCTCAGAAATTATAAAATTTCTGGTAATAATACTAGATTACTTGACGTCCTCTTTGCTCATTTGATCGAAAAATACGCTAATATTTCAAATAGCTTTAGAGTTCTCAGGGGAGTCTGATGGGGAGGTGATCCATGTCTTCTTTTAGGAACATATGATGTACTTATCAGAAACTGTATAGATTCTGGCTCACATATATTTACGTTTAAACATACAAAATTAAAAACAAAAAACAAAAAAAGTTCGTATTTAGGCTTTAAGACTATCCATATGTTATAGAAAAATTACCCCGATTAACGCCTTGCCAAGCATAATCGCATAGTAATATTAGTATGGATCCAAAGAAAAAAGGGAATTCGAGCAAATGAGCATGCCAACCTAGCCGTTACGTCCGCGGCTGTCGACGGCGCTCTTCTACGCGTTTCTTCACCCAGTTCTCACTTCTTTGGTCCCACTTAAGAACCTTTTCTAGGTAGCTGTAAGGATTATTATACTAAGATTGGAGAAAACAAAAGCGTGCACTACAAACAAAGTTTTTACCTTGGTTTGCCTCCTTAATTTCACCAAGAGAATTAACCATCTTACTCTGTCTGATGTGGAGCGGATATTTTCTGAGCGTCTCGATTTGACAGGAATAAATCATTTTTTCCTTAAAAAGGCAAAATAAGAGAAATAATCATATACTTTGTTTGACCCATCTAAATATTTCTACCATTTTTCATCTTTATAGCTGTCGTACAGTGTCATTAAATAATCACCCTGAACTTCGTTCCATAGAATAACATCTTTGATAATTCCAAATGGAAACCTGAGTTTAGGTCCAAAAATTTTTTCTGTTTCCAGATGTCATAGGTTATGTCATAGGTAGATGGCATTGTTAGGTTACAATTGTAATACAGAAGGGAAAACATAACATCTATGCAACTAAATATTAAAGATCTTCCAATTTCAAGCATGCTTCAAATAAAAAGTTCTTTGTCCATCACCCGCGATGGAAATACAACTTCGGAGGCTCGACTCTAGATGACGAAATTGTCGACTCCTCAACTGATGACGTCACAGCTGTCGAAGTGAGTTTACTTGTTCCACTAGTTAGTGACACTAGACGGCTAAATGTTACCAGGATGTGGTGACCTATACCCTGTCTCTGAGATACCGGGCGAACTCTGAGAATAAAATTACCTTTTGTCTACAAGCAGGGCTCTTTAGAGATTGATCAAATATTTCCCTAGCTACTCATGGGCACAAAATGAAATTTAAAAAAAATCAAAAACAAAACACTCAGTGAGAGTCGTAACAATCCCATCTTCCCCTGTGAAGTTAAAAATTACCGAAGAAGCTTAGAACATACTTTGGATTGTTTAGATTGTCGGGAGCTGCTAGGAAGAGGTTGAAACACTATTTTTTAAATCAATAAGACGCAACAACGAACCAAACGGGGACTTCAAAGAAGGGCCATTCTGATAGCAGCACACCGATTGAAATCAGGAAACAGAAAAGAATGCGGCTGAGAGGTCGAACCGTCTCTAAAAAGCCACCTAAAGTGGCCATAATCACTGTGGGGTTCCCAATCACCAAACTCGAAGATAACCAGGCCAAGACTGTCAAAGCTACATTAGAGCAGAAAATCAATGAGCTGCAACCTGGCGAAGTCATTCTAAGGTTTAAAGAATGCCGCTATAGAGATTACATTTTTATTGTCATCTGTTCAGACGAAGTATCCCAAACTTGGCTCATTGAAGCTTTTGGCGAATTACAACTTTGGGTGAGAGCTAAGATTAAGGCGATCGATAGCAAATTACTTTAAAGTTCGCTAAAGCTACTATCTTGGATTGCTAGTGAATGTGTGAAACCAACAGCAGTATTTAAAAGAATCGAAATTGAAAACCAAACCAAGAAAATGGGAGGTTATCGATGTCAGGGCGAGTACTTAAGCTACCCAACTTGTAATAACTTTAGAGGCGGGATTAACAATAATATACTCTATATAGAATCTATATGCAATCTCAATAAGATCAATCGAAAAAAAATACAAAAAGTGGGACAATTAAATATAATTAAAATTGTAACGTTATAATGTTAAAAGCTTTTCGAAATTTTAACAATTCAAAGCTTTCTATGTCAAAAAATTAAGTTTTAAATTGTTGATTTTTAAATATTTTGCTTCAATTTACTCGTCTTGAATTATAAGTAAAATATTGCTAAATCTTAAGTAATTATCTTTTTTCTTAATAAAAAAATTTCAAATTAAATGGGTTGAAAATTGAATAATTTCGATTAAAGCAATATTTTTAATTCAATAAAAGCCTTTAATTACGAATTAATTATGAATCTGGAAATTCTTATAGATAGATAGATAGATAGATAGATAGATAGATAGATAGATAGATAGATATTTACAGTTGATAAAATAAAACTGCATTTTAACAAAAAATTTCAACTTCAAACGCTTTTAATTTGTAATTTTTAAGTCTTCAAATCTGCACCTTAAAATTTTTTAAATTAGAAATAAAAAAATAAAATAGAGTATTTTAGGTAAAAGATTTTCGAATTATGGATTTTAAACTGAATATCATAAGTGAAAAAAAATATCAATTCAACTAATTATTTTTTAAAACTTTTGAAATCGAACTTAAACAAATTTTGCTTCTGAAAATTTGAAAAATTTTCGCTCAACAAATAAATTCACTGTCATTTCCCGGGTTTTCCTGGTCTCAGAAAATTGTCGTTCATTTCCTGGTCCAGTGGTCACACTGAATTGTATACTTTCTAGTTGGAAAATTTCAAGAATGACAAAATGCACGAATTATGAAATATGTGAAATCTTCCGGTGTAATATTTGTCTCCCGACTTTCTCCCTGTTCGCCCAACTTTTTCCCGGTTCTCCCGATTCTCTCGACTTTCTTCTAATTCTCCCGATTATACTGATTTTCCCGGCTTTCTCTCGGTTCTTCCGGCTTTCTCCAGATTCTGCCGGCTTTCTCCCGATTCTCTTGACTTTCTCCCGGTTCTTCCGGTTTTCTCCCGATTCTCTCGGCTTACTTCCGTTTCTGTAGACATTCTCCCGATTCTCTCGACTTTCTCCCGGTTCTTCCTATTCTCCCGGCTTTCTCTCAGTTCTCTTGATTTTCTGCCGGCTTTCACCCGGTTCTCCCGACTTTCTCTAGATTCTCCCGGTTCTCTCGAAGTTCACTCAACTTTCTTCCGAATCTCTCGACTTGCTCCCGGTTCTCTCAGTTTTCTTTAGGTTCTCTCGACGTTCTCCAGGTTCTACCGACTTTCTCCCGATTCTCTTATCCTAATTCTTCCGATTCTCCCAGCTTTCTATCGGATCTCTTGACTTTCTCGCGGTTCTCCCGGCTTTCTTCCGATTCTCCTGACTTTCTCCCCGTTCTCTCGACTTTCTCCCGAGTTTACCGGCTTTCTCCCGATTCTATCGACATTCTCTCGGTTCTCCCGGATTTCTCCCGGTTCTTCCGATTCTCCCAACTTTCTCACTGTTCTCCCGGCTGTCTATTGGTTCTCTTGACTTTCTCCCGGTTCTTCCGATTCTCCCGGTTCTCTTCACTTTCTCCCGATTCTCCTCACTTTTTCCCGGCTTTCTGCCGATTCTCACATTCTCCCGGTTCTCCCAGCTTTCTCCCGATTCTCTCTACTTTGTCCCAATCATCCCGGTTCTTCCGATTCTCTCGACTTTCTCCCGGCTTTCTCCCAATTCTCTCGACTTTCTCTAGATTCTCCTGGATTTATCCCGTTTCTCTCGACGTTCTACCAGCTTTCTCCCGATTCTCTCGACTTGCTCCCGGTTCTCGCGGCTTTCTCTCGGTTCTCTCGACATTCTCCCAGTTCTAGCAGGTTTCTCCCGATTCTCTCGACTTTCTCTCGGTTCTCCCGCATTTCTCTCGGTTCTCTCGACTTTCTCCCAATTCTCCCGGCTTTCTTGCGATTCTCTCGTCTTTCTCCCGATCCCGGTTCTTCCGATTCTCTCGACTTTCTCCAGATTATTCCAACATTCTTCCAATTCTCCCGACTTTCTCTAGATTCTCCCGGATTTATCCCAGTTCTCTCGACGTTTTCCCAGCTTTCTCCAGATTGTCTCAACTTTATCCCGGTTCTCCCGACTTTCTCTCGGTTCTATCGACCTTCTCCCGATTTTAGCGGCTTTCTCTCGATTCTCTCGACTTTCTCCTGGTTCTCCTGATTCACATGGGTCTTCCGATTCTCCCGGCTTTCCCGATTCTCCAAACCCTCTCCCGATTCTTCCGAATCTCCCGACTATCTCCCGGTTCTCCCAATTCTCTCGAAATCGGGAGAACTGGGCTTTCTCCCGATTCTCCTAAATTTCTCACTATTCTGGCGGCTTTCTATCGGTTCTCTCGGCTTTCTCCCGATTCTCTCGACTTTCTCCCGATTCTCCCGACGTTCTTTTGGTTCTCCCGTTTTTCCCGGCTTTCTCCCGATTCTTCCGGGCCGGTGGCCACCCTGTTTAAACCTCGGAATAGAAGAAAAAAGGGCCGCAGGGTTAAAATGATAAATGATGTGAGTTCTTTAACATTATATATTTATTAACATTAGGTACATACTTTTGTTTCACATTAATAGTATCTTAATACTTTGTTTTACTAAATTAGTATCAAGGCTGTACCTATCGCATTATCTTTGTTGCCCAGCATAATTATTTCAGTCCTTTTGAATTTTAAATACATTAAATCCTCACAGTCCAATAATTATCCGTAATAGTAATAACAAATAACCAGCCTGCGATATTCCATTAAATATAAAGTAGGACTTCACATTCCTAAATTTCAACTTCCCCAATTGAGAAGATTTCTAAGCTACATTTCTTCCTGGATTTTTTTCAATTAATTTTTGAATTAACAAGAAATAATACTTTTTCCCTAAGAATATTTCTCACTTCCTCAATGAGTCATTTGTAAAGAAAAATTAAGTAACTGTAGTGTTTTATAATAATTTTTTTTTACAGAATAATTTTTTCTGCCAATTTTTTAATATTTTACTTATTTTATGTAGATAATTTCATATATGAAATTCAAAATAGATTGAATATATTAATATAAAAGTGTTTTTGGCATATATATATATATATATTTTTTTTTTTTTAATGTAGAGAGCATGAAAAAATTCAAATCAGTGATATATAATCAGATGATTAAAATAAAAGTCCTTGAAAAATTTGTACGGAAATTTAAATCTAAACTTTCATTGAAAAAAACCTTATCGCGTTTCAAAATCTCGGGTTAAAATAATAATTTAATTACATCATAGACGCTCGAGAATAAGAAATGTGATTTGGTCGTCGACCGCAAATAAGCATTATGGCAGAAAGAAGGGCTACAATCGAGCCAACCACAACATAAATTAAAAGCAGTCGAAATCTTTCAGGCAACCATAAAATCGTGAAATCCAAAGTCTTTTCCTGAGTATCTGAAACGAAATAAATATATATCTCAATATTTGATACTCTTATTGAAAAATATTGATTTTATTTCATTTATCAATAAGTTTTTTGAACTAATTTAGTCTCGTGTATAAAAAAAACAGGATTGCTATAAACTACCATTTTTTCACTTTCACTAATCGTTACAAATGTCGATTTCAGGTGGAATTTTAACTAAAGATATTAATGTTGCAAGAGAATGATACATTTTCAAGCAGTAAGTTTTATTTTCTACCCAAAAAGACGAATTTATAACAAAATACATGAAATTTCCACAAGATAGTTAAATTTTTAACAAAAGAAATTAATGTTCAACTAAAATGACAGATTTGTAAAAAATAAAATTAATTTTCAACCAAATGATAAATTTTTAATCAATAAGATTAATTTTCTACAAAAATAGACGAATTTTCAATAAAATAGTTGAAGTTTTAACCAAGGAAATTAATCCTTAACCAACCAGATGAATTTTCAACCAATAAGATTAACTTCCTACCAAGAAAAGATGAATTTTAAACATAGTGAAATTTTTCACCAAGAAATTAATTTTTAACAGAAGTGTTAAACCTAAATAGTTGAATTTACAATCAAACACGGACTACTTAAATTTTCCGTTAAAAAAATTAATTTTAAACTGAAAAAAAAAAATTTTCAACAAAATATTTGAATTTGTAAGCAAAGAAATAAATTTTCAAATATAATAATGAATCTTCAATAAAAAAAATTAATTTTCATCTAAAAAAGATAAATTTTTAAACAAAAATGAATTTTAATATAAATTTATCTTTAAAGCCACAAATTTTCAACAAAATTATTTGAAAATTCAACGAGATAAATTACATTTTCAGTTACAAAAATTAAATTTCAACAAAAAAACAAGAAAGAATTTTCGACAAAATACGTGAATTTTCAAAAACACAGTTAAATTTTTAACCAAAGATATTAATTTTCAACAAACGAGATAAATTTTCAACCAATAAGATTAATTTTCTATAAAAAAAGATGAATTTTTAACAAAATGAATGAATTCTCAACAAAATAGTTAAAATTTTTGCCAAAAAATTAATTTTTAACTGAAATTGGGAATCTTTAACCATCTTTTTGTTTAAACATTAATATTTTCGGTTAAAAATTTAACTGTGTTGTTGAAAATATTTTTCTTTTTTTGGTTCAAATATAATTTTTCTAACTGAAGATGCAATTTCTCTTGTTGAGAGTTTATTTCTTACGTTTCAAAATTTATCTTTTTTAGTCGAAAAATCATTTTTTTATTGAACATTTGTCATTATGTTTAAAAATTAATTTCTTAGGTTACAAATTTAAATAACTTCTTGAAAATTCGTTTTTTTTTTATTAAAAATTCAGATAGTTTGTTAAAAATTCATCTTTTTTGGTAGAAAATTAATCTTTTTGTTCTCAAATTTATTTTTTGGTTAAAGATTCCTCATTTCAGTTAAAAATTATTGTATGTCGTGTACAAAAAAGATTAATTTTTAGCAAAGTAGTTAAATTTTCAACCAATGAAATTAATATTCAACCAAAAAGATCAATTTTAAATCAATAAGATTAATTTTTTACCAAAAAAAAATTGTTAACGAAATAAACGAATCTTCAATAAAATATATAAAAATTTTACCAAAAAGTTAATTTTTAACTGAAATGAGAAATCTTTAACGAAAAAATAAATTTACAAATAAAAAGGACAAATTTTGAAACAAAGATTAATTTTAATCTACATTTATCTTCAAAGCAACGAATTTTTAACAAAATTGTTAAATTTGGGACAAAATAAAAAAACTGTGAACGAGAGCAATTACATTTTCAGTTAGAAAAATTAATTTTCAACAAAAAACATGAATTTTCAAAAACACAGTTAAATATTTAACGAAAGATATTAATGTTCAAACAAAAAGATAAATTTTCAACCAATAAGATTAATTTTTTACCCAAAAAAGATGAATTTTCAGCAAAATAGTTAAATTATTAACCAAAGAAATTAATGCTCAATGAAAAAGACACCTTTTCAACAAATAAGATTAACTTTGAACAAAAAAAAGTTGAATTTTCAACAAAATAGTCAAACTTTTAACTAAAAAAATTAATGTTCAACCAAAAAGATAAATTTTCAACAAATACGATTAATTTTCTACCAAAAAAGATGATTTTTTAGCAAAATAGTTAAATTTTTAAGCAGTGAAAATAATTCTTAACGAAAAAAATACCTTTTCAACAAATACGATTAATTTTCTATCCAAAAAGAAGAATTTTGAACAAAATAAATGAATTTTTAACCAAAGAAATTAACGTTCAACGAAAAAAAATACTTCTTAAACAAATAAGATTAATTTTGTACAAAAAATTTAATGAATTTTTCACAAAATAGTTAAACGAGATAAATTATCAACCAATAAGATTAATTTTTTACCAAAAAAGATGAATTCTTGACAAAATAAATGGATTTTCAACAAAATACTTAAATTTTTTACCAAGAAATTAATTTTTAACTGAAACGAAAGATCTTAAACCAAAAAATAAATGTACAAACAAGAAGACAAATTTTCTACCAAAAAATAAGAATTTTCATCTAAAAACCACTAATTCTCAACTGGAAAAAAAAGATTTAACAAAATAGTTAAATTTGTAACCAAAGAAATTAGTTTTTTAATGAAATGAGGAATCTTTAACCAACAAAAAAAATTTCAAAAAAAATATCAGTTCTCTACAAAAAAGATTAAGTTTTAACAAAATACAGGAATTACAAACAAAATAGTTATATTTTTAACTGAAGAAATTAATGTTCAATCAAAAAGATAAATTTTCAACCAATATGATGAATTTCTTTTACGAAAAATGATAAATTTTCAACGAATTGTTCAATTTTTAACTAAAGAAATTAAAGTTCAACCCAAAAAGATAAATTTTCATTAAATACGATTAATTTTCTACAAAAAAGATGAATTTTTAACAAAATAAATGAATTTTAAACAAAATAGATACATCTTTTACCAAGAAATTAATTTTTAACTGAAATGAGGGATCTTAAACCAAAAAATAAAAGTACAAGCAAAAAGGCAAATTTTCTACCAAAAAATAAGAATTTTCTACAAAAAACCACTAATTCTCAACCGGATAAAAAGAAGTTTTAACAAAATAGTTAAATTTGTAACCAAAGAAATTAATTCTAAACGAAAAAGATACCTTTTCATCCAAAAAGATTAATTTTTTACAAAGAAAGATTCATTTTCAACGAAATAGTCAAATTTTTAACCAAACAAGTTAATGGTCAACCAAAGATATACGTTTTTCAACCAATAAGATTAATTTTCTACGAAAAAAGATTAATTTTTAGCAAAATAATTAAATTTTTAACCAAAGAAATTAATGCTTAACAAGAAAGATACCTTACCAACCAATAGGATAATTTTTTACAAAAAAACTATTAATTTTCAACAAACTAAATAAATTTTCAACAAAATAATTCAATTTTTAACCAAAGAAATTAACGCTCGACGAGAAAGATACCTTATCAACCAATAGGATAATTTTCTACAAAAAAATGATCAATTTTAAACCAAATAGTTAAATTTTTTACCAAGAAATTGACTTTTAACTGAAATGAGGAATCTTAAACCAACAAAAAAATTCTTTAAAAAGAATGTCAGTTCTCTACTAAAAAGATTAATTTTTAACAGGAATTTTCAGCATAATAGTTATATTTCTAACCAAAGAAATTATTGTTCAACCAAAAAGATAAATTTGCAAACAATAAGATTAATTTTCTGCCAAAAAGATCAATTTTGAGAATAATAGTAACATTTGTAATCAAATAAATTAATTCTCAATGAAAAAGATACCCTTTCATCCAATAAGATTAATTTTTTACTAAAAAGATTAATTTTCAACGAAATGGTCAAATTTTTAACCAAAGAAATTAATGGTCAACAAAGATATACGTTTTTCAACCAATAAGATTAATTTTCTACGAAAAAAAGATTAAGTTTTAGCAAAATAATTAAATTTTTAACCAAAGAAATTAATTCTCTATGAGAAAGATACTTTATTAACTAATAGGATAATTTTCTAAAAAAAAGCTAATCATTTTCAACAAACTAAATAAATTTTCAACAAAATAGTTAAATTTTTAACCAAAAAATTTATTTTCAACTGAAATGAGGAATCTTTAACAACAACAAAAATAAATTTGCAAACAAGAATATCAGTTTTCTACAAAAAAGATTAATTTTTAACAAAATACAGGAATTTTCAACAAAATAATTCAAATTTTAACAAAAGAAATTAATTTTCAACAAAATAGTTCAATTTTTAACCAAAGAAATAAATGCTCGAAGAGAAAGATACCTTATTAACCAATAGGATAATTTTATACAAAAAAATTATTAATTTTCAACAAAATGGTTAAATTTTTTACGAAGAAATTAATTTTTAACGGAAGTGAGGAATCTTTAACAACAATAAAATAAATTTATAAACAAGAATATCAGTTTTCTACAAAAAAGATTCATTTTTAACAAAATACAGGAATTTTCAACAAAATAGTTATATTTTTAACCAAGGAAATAAATTTTCAACCAAAAAAAAAATAAATTTTTAACCAATAGAATTAATTTTCTAACAAAAAAGATGAATTTTCAATAAAATAGTTCAATTTTTAACCAAAGAAATTAATTTTCAACGAGAAAGATACCTTATTAACCAATAGGATAATTTTCTACAAAAAAATTATTAATTTTCAACAAAATAAATAAATTTTCAACAAAATGGTTAAATTTTTTACGAAGAAATTAATTTTCAACTGAAATTTGGAATCTTCAACAACAACAAAAATAAATTTGCAAACAAGAATATCAGTTTTCTACAAAAAAGATTAATTTTTAACAAAATACAGGAATTTTCAACAAAATAGTTATATTTTTAACCAAGGAAATAAATTTTCAACCAAAAAAAAATAAATTTTTAACCAATAGAATTAATTTTCTACCAAAAAAGATGAATTTTCAGCAAAATAGTTCAATTTTCAACCAGCGAAATTAATTTTCAACGAGAAAGATACCTTATTAACCAATAGGATAATTTTCTACAAAAAAATGATTAATTTTCAACAAAATAAATAAATTTTCAACAAAATGGTTAAATTTTTTACGAAGAAATTAATTTTCAACTGAAATTTGGAATCTTCAACAACAACAAACATAAATTTGCAAACAAGAATATCAGTTTTCAACAAAAAAGATTAATTTTTAACAAAATACAGGAATTTTCAACAAAATAGTTATATTTTTAACCAAGGAAATAAATTTTCAACAAAATAAATAAATTTTCAACAAAATGGTTAAATTTTTTACGAAGAAATTAATGTTTAACTGAAGTGAGGAGTCTTTAACAACAACAAAATAAATTTGGAAACAAGAATATCAGTTTTCTACAAAAAAGATTAATTTTTAACAAAATACAGGAATTTTCAACAAAATGGTTATATTTTTAACCAAGGAAATTAATTTTCAACCAAAAATATAAATTTGTAACCAGTAGGATTAATTTTCTAACAAAAAAGATGAATTTTGAACAAAATAGTTCAATTTTTAACCAAAGAAATTAATTTTCAACGAGAAAGATACCTTATTAACCAATAGGATAATTTTCTACAAAAAAATTATTAATTTTCAACCAACTAAAGAAATTTTCAACAAAATAGTTAAATTTTTAACAAAAAAATTAATTTTCAACTGAAATTTGGAATCTTCAACAACAACAAAAATAAATTTGCAAACAAGAATATCAGTTTTCTACAAAAGAGATTCATTTTTAACAAAATACAGGAATTTTCAACAAAATAGTTATATTTTTAACCAAGGAAATTAATTTTCAACCAAAAATATAAATTTTTAACCAGTAGGATTAATTTTCTAACAAAAAAGATGAATTTTCAACAAAATATTTCAATTTTTAACCAAAGAAATTAATTTTCAACGAGAAAGATACCTTATTAACCAATAGGATAATTTTCTACAAAAAATTATTAATTTTCAACAAAATAAATAAATTTTCAACAAAATGGTTAAATTTTTTACGAAGAAATTAATGTTTAACTGAAGTGAGGAGTCTTCAACAACAACAAAATAAATTTGGAAACAAGAATATCAGTTTTCTACAAAAAAGATTAATTTTTAACAAAATACAGGAATTTCCAACAAAATAGTTATATTTTTAACCAAGGAAATAAATTTTCAACAAAATAAATAAATTTTCAACAAAATGGTTAAATTTTTTACGAAGAAATTAATGTTTAACTGAAGTGAGGAGTCTTTAACAACAACAAAATAAATTTGGAAACAAGAATATCAGTTTTCTACAAAAAAGATCAATTTTTAACAAAATACAGGAATTTTCCACAAAATATTTCAATTTTTGACCAAAGAAATTACTGTTCGACGAGAAAGATACCTTATTAACCAATAGTCTAATTTTCTACATAAAAATTATTAATTTTCAACAAAATAGTTACATTTTTTACCAAGAAATCAACTTTTAACTGAAATGAGGAAGCCTGAACCAACAAAAAAATTTTTTAAACAAGAATATCAGTTCTCTACTAAAAAGATTAATTTTTAACAAAATACAGGAATTTTCAACAAAATAGTTATATTTTTAAGCAAAGAAATTATTGTTCCACTAAAAAGATAAATTTTCAACCAATAAGATTGATTTTCTACCAAAAAGATCAATTTTCATAATAATGGTAACATTTTTAACCAAAGAAATTAATTTTCAACGAGAAAGATACCTTATCAACCAATATGATAATTTTCTACAAAAAACTATTCATTTTTAACAAACTAAATAAATTTTCAACAAAATAGTTAAATTTTTAACCAAAAAATTAATTTTCAAATGAAATGAGTAATCTTTGTCAAGAAAAAAAATAATTCTGCAAACAAAAATATCAGTTTTCTACAAAAAAGATGAATTTTTAACAAAATACAGGAATTTTCAACAAAATAGTTATATTTTTAACCAAGGAAATAAATTTTCAACAAAAAAAATTTTTTAACTAATAAAATTAATTTTCTACCAAAAAAGATGAATTTTCAGCAAAATAGTTCAATTTTTAACCAAAGAAATTAATTCTCGACGAGAAAGATACCTTATTGACCAATAGGGTAATTTTCTACAAAAAATTATTAATTTTCAACAAACTGAATACATTTTCAAGAAAATACTTAAATTTTTAAGCAAAAAATTAATTTTCAACTGAAATGAGTAATCTTTGTCAACAAAAAAAAATAATTCTGCAAACAAAAATATCAGTTTCCTACAAAAAAGATTAATTTTTAACAAAATACAGGAATTTCCAACAAAATAGTTATATTTTTAACCAAGGAAATAAATTTTCAACCAAAAAAAAAAAAAAAATTTTTAACCAATAGAATTAATTTTCTACCAAAAAAGATGAATTTTCAACAAAATAGTTCAATTTTTAACCAAAGAAATTAATTTTCAACGAGAAAGATACCTTATTAACCAATAGGATAATTTTCTACAAAAAAATTATGAATTTTCAAAAAACTAAATTACTTTTGTACAAAATACTTAAATTTTTTACGAAGAAATTCATTTTTAACTAAAACGAGGAATCTTTAAGAACAAAATAAATTTGCAAACAAGCATATCAGTTTTCTACAGAAAAGATTAATTTTTAACAAAATACAGGAATTTTCCACAAAATAGTTCCATTTTTAACCAAAGAAATTATTGTTTGACGAGAAAGATACCTTAATAACTAATAGGATAATTTTCTACAAAAAACTATTAATTTTTAACAAACTAAATAAATTTTCAACAAAATAGTTAAATTTTTAACCAAAAAATTAATTTTCAACTGAAACGAGTAATCTTTGACAACAAGAAAAATAAATTTGCAAACAAAAATATTCGTTTTCTACAAAAAAGATGAATTTTTAAAAAAATACAGGAATTTTCAACAAAATAGTTCAAATTTTAACAAAGGAAATTAAATTTCAATCAAAAAGATAAATTTTTAACCAATAGAATTAATTTTATACCAAAAAAGATGAATTTTCAACAAAATAGTTCAATTTTTAACCAAAGAAATTAATTTTCAACGAGAAAGATACTTTATTAACCAATAGGATAATTTTCTACACAAAAATTATTAATTTTCAAAAAACTAAATTACTTTTCTACAGCATAGTTAAATTTTTTACGAATATATCAGTTTTCTACAGAAAAGATTAATTTTTAACAAAATACAGGAATTTTCAACAAAATAATTAAATTTTTAACCAAAGAAATTAATTTTCAACGAGAAAGATACTTTACTAACCAATAGGATAATTTTCTATAAAAAAATTATTAATTGTCAACAAACTAAAAAAAAAATCTCATCAAAATAGTAAAATTTTTTACGAAGAAATCAATTTTGAACTGAAATGAGGAATTTATAACAACAAAATAAATTTGCAAAAAAGAATATCAGTTTTCTACGAAAAAGATACATTTTGAACAAAATACAGGGATTTTCAACAAAACAGTTCAAATTTTAACAAAGGAAATTAATGTTCGACCAAATAGATAAATTTTTTAACCAATAAGATTAATTTTCTTCAAAAAAAAAAGATGAATTATTAACAAAATAAATGAATTTTCAACAAAATACTCCAAAATGTTTAACAAGAGCTTTATATTTTATATCAATTTTGAATTCTGGAATTTATTATGCAGAATCGAAAAAATGTCGGGGGAAATAAATTTAATTTAAAAAAAAGAAAGAAGATATTCACTAATAAATGCCAATCCATAGCCCATGTGTCGTGTTCCCATTCGGTAAGAGCACGTCGGTATTTGTATTTCGTGGACATCACCCATGTCCAATCGTAATTGGTAAAACGAAACTTCTTGCGGCGGAAGAAGTCGAATTTCACTTAGTTGGTCCGTGGCTGTGTCGAGGCTCGTGTGCATTGCCTTGTGCTCATGAGCACTAAATATTATTTGTGGAGATAACTCTTTAAGCACCTTCAATCAAAAGCAACAATTATTACAATTTTTCTTTTTTTCTTTTTTTTTTGCTTTAAAAATCCACTTTTCTTTCAATCAGTTTTTATTTTCTGTTTGGGTCCAAGATGGGCGAGAATTAAAATTAAATATGTGATAAACAGCTTTGTTTTATACAAATTATTAATAAAAGTTTATGGTTCATTTGCAAAATAAATGAAAAGAGTAACTCGTTCAGTTTGAAGAAAAAAAATTTAATATTTTAAATGCTGTTCACTTTTTCTTCCGTAGTTCTGAACTTTACACAGATAATATTATTGTATATTGAAAAAATTTAATGTATATATTTTTATAAAATTCTTCTTTTTTTTAATAAACATTAGAATTTTCAACTAATGAAGACAAATTTTGAGCAAAAAATGAAACAGTTCATTTTTCAACCAAAATGACTAGAGAAGAGACAAATTTTCAACAAAATACATAAATTTCCAACTGAATATTGAAAGTTCTAATTAAAAAATAGGTACATTTTCTACTAAAAGAATAAGAATTTTTAATAAAATTGTTAAATTAAAAAAAAAGAACTGAAAATATAATTGTGAGATTTTTGGATGAAAAACTTGAATTTTTAAAAATATATTTGTATAATATTTGCATGAAAAAAGTGAATTTTCAAAATCAAAAAGAAAACATTTTCAACCAAAAATGAAATAGTAACGTTCTTATCCAAAGAAATGAATTTTCAACGAAAATAATGAATCTTGAGCCAAAAAAAATCACTTTTCGACAAAGTAGTATAATTTTGACTAAAAAAAGCAAAATTTTCAACCAAAAATTCTATAATTGATATTCCTACTTTAAGGAATTTAATATTAAATAAAATGCAGTAGAATTTAAACAAAAAAGAAGAAATTCCAATAAAATATTTAAATCTTAGGTTAAAAATTATAAAGAAAAAATCAATAAAATAGTTCAATTTTTATCAAAAGAATGAATTTGACAAATAAAAAAAAATTTTAATGAAGAATGAAATAATTTAATTTTCAGTTTAAAAAATAATTTTGAAAAAAAAAGTTTGAATAAAACAAAAATATTAATTTTGTACCTAAAAGTCCAATTATCAACTGAAAAATTAATTTAAAAAAAATATATATATATTTTTAACAAAGTAGTTGAATTTTTAACAGTATTTAAATTTTAAACCAAAGAAATGAATTTTTAACCGAAATAAATCAATTTTCAAACATGAAGAATGATTTTCCATAAAAAAGTACATGTTCACAACTTTTTTAAACAAATAAGGGGAATTTCGAATTAAAATATTTATTTTTTATTTTGAAAAATTATATTTAAAAAATCAATAAAATAGTTCAATCTTTATCAAAAGAAATAAATTTTACAAATAAAGAAATTTTAACGAAGAATGAAATAGTTTAACTTTCAATTTAGAAAATAATTTTAAAAAAAGGTTTGAATAAAACAAGAAGATTAATTTTGTAACTAAAAGTCAAATTTTCAACTGAAAAATTAATTTTAAAATATATATATATATATATTTAACAAAGCACTTAAATTTTTAAGCAAAGAAATGAATTTTTAACAAAACAAAAAAATGTTCAAACAGGTTCAAACAAGAAAAATAATTTTCTAAAAACAAAGTTATTTTTCACAAACAGTTGAATTTTTAGACATACAGATGAAATTTCCACTAAATTAATGAATCTTCAGCCAACAAAAATTAGTTTCCAACAAATTAGTATAATTTTGACAAAAAATAAGGATGAATTTTCAACGAAAAATTAAATAATTGATATTCCTACGTAAAAAAATTTTAATATTAAATAAAATACAGTAGAATTTAAACAAAACAGGTGAATTTCAAATAAAATACTTAACTTTTATGTTGGAAAATAAGGTTAAAAAAATTAATAAAATAGTTCAATATTTATCGAAAGAAATGAATTTTACAAATAAAAATAATTTTTAACGAAAAATGAAATAGTTCAATTTTCAGTTTGAAAAATAATTTTGAAAAAAATAAGGTTTGAATAAAACAAGAAGATTAATTTTCTACCTAAATAACGAATTATTTTTAAAAAGTAATTATAAACAAATAAAATAAATAAAATAGTTCAATGTTTATGAAAAGAAATGAATTTTACAAATAAAAAAAAATTGAACGAAAAATGAAATCGTTGATAAGAAAGTAGTATAACTTTGACGAAATAAATATAAATTTTTAACGAAAAATTGAATAATTCATATTCCTATCTAAAAAAAATTTTAATATTAAATAAAATATAGCATGATTTAAACAAAAAAAGGGGAATTTCAAACAAAATAATTAATTTTTATGCTGAACAATTATTTTAAAAAATCAATAAAATAGTTTCAATCTTTATCAAAAGATATGAATTTCAAAACAAAATTTTAATGAAAAATGAAATATTTCAATTTTTAGTTTGAAAAATAATGTTGAAAAAAAAGATGATTTGAATAAAACAAGAAGAATAATTTTCTACCAAAAAGTCCAATTTTCAACTAAAAAATTATTTTTTTTTAAATATATTTTTTATCAAAGTAATTACATTTTTAACAGTATTTAATTTTTCGACCAAAGAAATGAATTTTTAAACCAAAATAAATATATTTTTAAACAAGAAAAATAATTTTCCATAAAAAAGGTTCAATTTTCAAACACATATTTGTATTTTTATCTATAGATGAATAAGATGAATTTTCAACGAAAAATTGAATCATTGATATTCCTACCTAAAAATATTTTAATATTAAATAAAATACAGTAGAATTTAAACAGAAAAAGGCGAATTTCAAATAAAATACTTAATTTTTACGTGGAAAAATTAATTATAAAAAAATTAATAAAATAGTTCAATCTTTATCGAAAGAAATGAATTTTATAAATAAGCCTATTTTTTAACGAAAAATGAAAAAGTTAAATTTTCAGTTGACAAAAATAATTGTGAAAAAAGAAAGTTCTGGATAAAGCAAGAAGATTAATTTTCTACCTAAAAGTCAAATTTTAAACTGAAAAATTCATTTTTTAAAATATATATTAACAAAGTGATTCGATTTTTAACCAATAAAATGAATTTTTAAGCAAAGTAATTAAATTTTCAAACAAGAAAAATAATTTTTCTAAAAAAATTCGATTTTCAAAGACATAGTTGAATTTTTATTCGTTTTGAAAAATTAATTATCAAAAAAATCAATAAAATAGTACAATTTTTATCGAAAAAAATGAATTTTACACAAAAAAAACAATTTTTAACAAAACAAAAAAAATTACTTTTCAACAAAGTAGTATGACTTTAAGTAAAAAAAGATAAATTTCCAACAACAAATTAAATAATTGATATTCCTACCTAAAAGGATATGAATATTAAATAAAATACAGTAGAATTTGAAAAAAAGGCGAATTTTAAATAAGATACTTAATTTTTATTTTTTTAAATTAATTATAAGAAAATCAATAATATAGTTCAATTTTTATCGAAAGAAATGAATTTTAAAAATAAATAAATAAGTAATTAAATTTTTAACATTATTTAAATTTTTAACCGAAGAAATGAATTTTTAACCAAAATAAATAAATTTTTAAACAAGAAGAATAATTTTCTAAAAAAAGGGTCAATTTTCAAACAGTTTAAAAACAAAAAATAACAAAGTAATTAAATTTTCAACATTATTTAATTTTTTTAACAAAGAAATGAATTTTTAACCAAAATAAATAAATTTTCAAACCAGAATAATTTCCTAAAAAAAAGGGTCAATTTTCAAACAAATAGTTGAATTTTCAACTAAAAAGAAGACAATTTTGCTCTAAAATAGATGATTATTTAATTTTTCAAAAGGTTGTTTTTATTTTTTGCTATAAAAAATAGAAATCTTTTTAAAAAGTTTACTTTGAAAAATTCGTTTACTGAACAATAATTTTATATTTGTAAAAATTCAGAACTGCAAATAAAAAGATTTTGGCTCTATTTTACGAGTGAACTATAAACTTTTATAAACAATGTGAAAAAAACAAAAACTAATTTTTGTTATATTAAATTTGAATTTTCGCAGAACTCGGAGAGTTTTATTTATTTTTAAATTATTTTTTAGGAAAATCTTTTATTTTCTTGTTAGAAAAATCTTTTAGGAAAATTTGAGAAAAATTTTGTACTCACATTTTGCACAAAAGTACCAGGCATGAAAAGTAGAGGCATGTGACTAAGTACAACGTTGGTTGTGTTTCTTTCAGCATAATCGTTAAGAAATGCATCTCTGGGAGCTGGAGGTATATCATGCACTAATCTGTTGACCTAGGAGAGTAATTTTTTTTGAAGCTCTTGAATTAATTTGAAAATTAATTTTTATTTTTCTTACCTTAAAAAAAGTGACGCTTTTCAAGACTAAAGTATCGGGCTGAGTGTAGGCAAAATTAAATCTCTCATGAATGCGCTTTGAAACATTATCTTCTTCTCCACCTATGTCATTATCTCCCGGCAAGAATATTTTCTATCAAAAAAAAAAAAAAAAAAAACACAGGGATATAAAAGGTTATTAATAAATATATTTATATAGGCCCACGAAATTTGTAAGCTTATAAGTTACAAATTGAAACACTCTAAATTTCTAAAAATTTACGTAAAAATATTTCATTTTTAATCAAATAAATCAATTTTTAATTATATAATTGAATATTCAAACAATGATGAATTTCCTAATAAACAAATGATTTTTCAAAAAAAGAGATGAATTTTCAACTTAAAATATGAATATTTAATACAAAAATGGGATTAAAAAAAAAGAGTACATTCTCAACCAAATAGTTGAATTTGATACCAAAAAAACTCAACCAAAAATATGAATTTTCGAAAAAAAAGTTTATTTTCAATGAAGTAGTGAGATTTTCGAGAAAAATAGTTCATTTTCAAGTCAAAAAGATTTTCGAGCAAAAGAGATGGATTTTTAACCGAAAAAGACGAATTTTCAACAAAGCAGCTGAATTTTTAATCAAAAATATGAATTTTAAATAAAATATTTGAATCCTTAACCGAAACAATTTTATTTTTAAGCAAAAAAAAATTTTTTTGGCAAAAGAGATGAATTTTCATCCGAAGAGATTAACTTTCAACTGAAAATATGAATATTCAATACAAAAATTGCAATTTCAATAAAAAAGTACATTTTCAACCAAACAGTTTCATTTTATACAAAACAAGACGAATTTTCAACCTAAAAATATGAATTTTCGACAAAAAAAGTTCGTTTTCAACCAATTAGTGGAATTTTCTATCAAAATAATTTATTTTCAACCCAAAAAGATTTTCAACAAAAAGAAATGAATTTTTGAGCCAAAATAAGAATTTTCAACAAAGCAGTTGAATTTTAAAACAAAAAATATGAATTTTCAACAAAATAGTGAAAATTTTTACCCCAAACAGTTTAATTTTTAACAACAACAAAAAAACGAATTTTCGTCCGAAGAGATTAATTTTCAACTGAAAATAAAAATATTCAATCAAAAATTGAAATTTCAACAAAAAGTACATTTTCAACCAAACAGTTTCATTTTATACAAAACAAGACAAATTTTCAACCTAAAAATATGAATTTTCGACAAAAAAATTTCGTTTTCAACCAATTAGTGGAATTTTC
>NC_046664.1:65742693-65747972 GCF_010883055.1 Belonocnema kinseyi
TTTCTATCAAAATCATTCATTTTCAACCCAAAATGATTTTTAAGCAAAAGAGATGATTTTTTTACCCAAAAATGCGAATTTTCAACAAAGCAGTTGAATTTTTAAAAAAAGTATGAATTTTGAATAAAATAGTTGAATCCTCAATCGAAACAGTTTAATTTTTAACAAAAAAAAAGATTACATTTTTGCCAAAAAAGATGAATTTTTGAGAACAAAAAAAACGAATTTTCAAACAGAAATAAATTTTAATCCAATGAGACTAAATTTTAACTGAAAATATGAATATTTAATACGCAAATTGAAATTTCAACAAAAAAGTAAATTTTCAACCAAACAGTTTAATTTTATAGAAAACAGACGAAATTTTCAACCTGAAGATATGATCAAAATAATTCTTTTTAAACCCAAAAAGATTTTCAACAAAAAGAGATGAATTTTTTAGCCAAAATAAAAATTTTTAACAAGGCAGTTGAATTTTAAAACAAAAAATATGAATTTTCAACAAAATAGTGAAAATTTTCACCCCAAACAGTTTAATTTTTAACAACAAAAAAAAAAGAATTTTCGTCCAAAGAGATTAATTATCAGTTGAAAATAAGAATATTCAATAAAAAATTGAAATTTCAACAAAAAGTACGTATTGAACCAAACAGTTTTATTTTATACAGACAAGACGAAATTTTCAACCTAAAGATATGAATTTTCGAAAAAAAAATTTCATTTTCAACCAAAACAGATTAATTTTTTAGCCAAAAATACGAATTTTAAATAAAGCAGTTCAATTTTCAAACAAAAAATATAAAGTTTTAACTAACTAGTCGAATCCTAAACAAAAACAGTTTATTTTTTAACCAAAAAAAAATACATTTTCAACCAAATAGTTTAATTTTATACGAAAAAAGACGATTTTTCAACCTAAAAATATGAATTTTTTAGAAAAAATGTTCATTTTCGACCAAGCAGTGGAATTTTCTAACAAAATAGTTCTTTTTCAACCCAAAAAGATGTTCAACAAAAAAAGATGAAATTTTTAGAAATGTAACTCTCTCGTTAAAAATTAATCTATTTCCGTCAAAAATTAACTTTATTCTTGAAAAATCAACTGTTTGTTAGAAAATTCGGATTTTCGGCTCGAAAATACAACAATTTGATGAAAAGTTGATGTATTTTATAAAAGTTTCATTTTTTGTAACATAGAAAATCCATTTTTTGGATTAAAAATGCAACTGTTTGGTTGAAAATTAATCAGTTTTAGTTCAGGATTAAAGTTTTTTGTTGAAAATTCGTTTTGGTTGATTAAATCCTAGGTTGAAACTTGAACGAGTCTTTTAAAAATTCATTTTCTCGTCTGAAGATTTATAAATAGAGTTGAAAATTCGTTATTTAAAAAATAAAAATTAATTTTTTTTCACTGAAAATTTAACTGTTTTGCTTATTGGTTGAAAATTCACTTTTCTGTTGAAAATTTAATATTCTCGAGTTGAAAATTCAACAATTTGGTAGAACTTTTAAAAATTTTCAAGAAAGAAAGGTAAATTCCTAACGAAAAATATAAACAAAAATTATATTACAATTCAGAAATATTTCATCTTGAAAATGATACTTCTATTCTGAAAACAACTTAGGTACTTTCTTTTTCTAAACTTTCAAAGAGGAAACTCATATTTTTTTTGTTAAAAATGCCACTGTTTTAGTTCAGAATTCAAGTTTTTTGTTGAAAATTCGTTTTTGTTGCTTAAATCCTTGGTTGAAACTTGAACGAGTCTCTTGAAAATTCATTTTCTTGGTCGAAGATTCATAAATAGACGTGAAAATTCGTTTTAAACATTAATTTTTTAACTGAAAATTCATTTTATACCAAACAAGACGAATTTTCAACCTAAAAATATGAACTTTCGACAAAAAAAAAAGTTCGATTTCAACCAAACAGTTTAAATTTATACAAACAAGACGAAATTTTCAACCTGAAGATATGAATTTTCAAAAAAAAATTTCATTTCCAACCAAACAGTGGAATTTTCTATCAAAAAAATTCGTTTTCAACTCAAAAAGATTTTTAATCAAAAGAGATAAATTTTTTAGCCAAAAATACGAATTTTCAACAAAGCAGTTGAATTTTCAAACAAAAAATATGAATTTTCAACAAAATAGTTAAATCCTGAACCAAAACAGTACAAAAAAGTACATTTTGAACAAAACAGTTTAATTTTATACAAAAAAAGACGATATTTTCAGCCTGAAGATATGAATTTTCGACAAAAAAATTTCATTTTCAATCAAACAGTGGACTTTTCTAACAAAATAATTCGTTTTCAACCCAAAAAGATTTTCAACCAAAAGAGATTTATTTTTTAGCCAAAAATACAAATTTTCAACAAAACAATTGAATTTTCAAACAAAAAATATGAATTTTCAATAAAATAGTTGAATCCTCAATCGAAACATTTTCAACCAAATGGTTCAATTTTACAATAAAAAAGACAACTTTCCAACCTAAAAATATGAATTAAAAAAAAAAGTGCATTTCCAACCAAACAGTTGAATTTTAGAACAAAAAATATGAATTTTCAACAAAATAGTTGAATCCTCAACGAAAATAATTTAATATTTGAACAAAAAAATGAATTTTTAACAAAACAGTTTAGTTTTCAACGAAAAATAATAATATTTAATACAAAAAGTGAAATTTGAACCAAAAAATACATTTTCAACCAAATAGTTTAATTTTATAATAAAAAAGACGATTTTTTCACCTTAAAATATAAATTTTCGAGAAAAAAAATTTCATTTTCAACCAAACAGTGGACTTTTCTAACAAACTAATTCGTTTTCAACCCAAAAAGATTTTCAACCAAGAGAGATTTATTTTTTAGCCAAAAATACAAATTTTCAAAAAAACAATTGAATTTTCAAACAAAAAATATGAATTTTCAATAAAATAGTTGAATCCTCAATCGAAACAGTTTATTTTTTAACAAACATAAATTATGAAATTTTTACCGAGATGAATTTTTGAAAAAAAAAACGAATTTTCAAACAAAGAGATGAATTTTCCACTAAAAATAATAATATTTAATATAAAAGTGAATTTTTAACCAAAAAAATACATTTTCGACCAAATAGTTTACTTTTATAATAAAAAAGACGATTTTTAAACCTAAAAATATGCATTTTCTAGAAAAAAAGGTCATTTTCAACCAAGTAGTGGAATTTTCTAACAAAATAGTTCATTTTCAACAAAACCAGATGAAAATTTTAAGAATGCAACTGACTCGTTAAAAATTAATCTATTTCCGTCAAAAATTAACTTTATTTTTGAAAAATCAACTGTTTGTTAGTAAATTCGGATTTTCGGCTCAAAAATACAACAATTTGATGAAAAATTGATGTATTTTATAAAAGTTTCATTTTTTGTAAAGTAGAAAATCCATTTTTTTGGTTAAAAATGCAACTGTTTGATTGAAAATTAATCAGTTTTAGTTCAGGATTCAAGTTTTTTGTTGAAAATTCGTTTTGGTTGATTAAATCCTAGGTTGAAACTTGAACGAGTCTTTTAAAAATTCATTTTCTCGGCTGAAGATTTATAAATAGAGTTGAAAATTCGTTATTTAAAAAATAAAAATTAATTTTTTTAACTCAAAATTTAACTGTTTTGCTTATTGGTTGAAAATTCACTTTTCTGTTGAAAATTTAATATTCTCGAGTTGAAAATTCAACAATTTGGTAGAACTTTTAAAAATTTTCAAGAAGGAAAGGTAAATTCCTAACGAAAAATGTAAACAAAATTTATGTTACAATTCAGAAATATTTCCTCTTCGAAATACTACTTCTACTCTAAAAAAAACTTGAAGTACTTTCTTTTTCTAAACTTTCGAAGAAGAAATTCAAATTTTTTTGTTAAAAAATAAGCCAATTGTTAGAAAATTCGGATTTTCGGCTCGAAAATAAAAAACTTGATGGAAAATTGATTTATTTTATCAAACTTTTATTTTTTTAAAGTGGAAAATCTATTTTTTGAGTTAAAAAAGCAACTGTTTGGTAGAAAATTATTCAGTTTTAGTTCAGGATTCAAGTTTTTTGTTAAAAATCCGTTTTTTTTAAATATCAAATCCATTTTTTGGGTTAAAAATGAAACAGTTTGGTTGAAAATTAATCAGTTTTAGTTCAGGATTCAAGTTTTTTGGTGAAAACTAAATTTTTTTGTGTTAAAAATTAACTTTTTAACTGAAAATGTAACTGTTTTGCTTACTGATTGGTTGAAAATTCAACAATTTGGTAGAACCTTTAAGAATTTTCAAGAAAGAAAGGTAAATTCCTAACGAAAAATGTAAAAAAAAAAATATTATCATTAAAAAGTATCTCCTCTTTGAAATACTACTTCTACTATAAAAACGATTTCTCTTTTTCTAAGATTTTGGAAGTAGGAGAGCTTTTAAATTGTGACAAATTTGGACTTGGAACAGGGATTTTAAAACTTCTTTCTTCTAAAAACCAGTTTTAATTCTTTGAAACCAATTCCTGTTTCACGTAAAAAAATTTCCTGTTCCAAGTTAAAATATATTTACTAAAATAAAAACAATAATTATTTTCACTCATATTCCCTGCAAATCTAAATAAAATAAAAATCACTTTTCTAAATTGACCAAAATTACTAAAATTATTAAAATTTGAATTTGGTCTAATTTATGAATTTTTATAAAAGCACGTGATTTAATTAAACTTACCATTACATGATCGGAAGTCTGAAAAATGGAGTTTAATCTGTGCTTATATTTTTCAAAATCTGCAGAAGATGCAATGTGTCCCTCATCCATTAAATCACCAAGAAATACAATTGCATGGGGATCCGCATGTCTAATCGCTCTCGAAAACGTTTTCGCCAAATACCTGAATTTTTAAATAAAAAAGGAAAATTCGTAGTTGAATAACTTTTTTTCTTTTTACTTTTATCACTTCCTTAATTTGATAGTTTAAAAATAAAAATAACTGAGATGATAAATTAGTTTAAGTGACATTTTTTAGTCACCTTTTTAATCAATAATTTGTATTTTTATCCAAAAAATATGAATTGTTTTGACTTTTTACCAAAACAGTTAAATTTTTAAACAAATGTATGAATTTTCTACCAAATCGATGAATTTTCGTACCGGAAATATAATTTTTTAACAAAAAAGTCCAGTTTTAACCAAATAGTAGAGACAAATTTTCTATAAATGAGTTAAATTTTCAACAGAAAAGTTAATTTTCGACTAAATTTGGACTTTTTTACATGAATAATA
>NC_046664.1:65748072-65758917 GCF_010883055.1 Belonocnema kinseyi
TTCCAACAAAAAACTTAACTTTCGACCAAATTTGGACTTTTAAACAAAATACTAAAAAATTTTAACAAAATACATGAATTTTCAACTAAAGTATTGAGTTTTGAAAAGGAAAATTATAGTTTTTAACATAAAAGCTACTTTTCAACTAAATTGTTCAAGTTTCTAGCAAAGTATTTGAATTTTTCAGCCGACAAACAAAAACAAAAAAAAGGAATTTGAAGGAAAATAGGTAAATTTTTAACAATAAATTAATTTTTGACAAAAATTATTATTTTTCCACTAATTGTTGAATTTGCAAACCAAAAAGACGAGTTTTCTATAAAACATTTGTATTTTCAAACCGAAAATATTATTTTTTTCAACCAAAAAATTACTTTATAACCAAATAAAATATTGAATTTTTAACAAAATGCATGAACTTTCAACAAAAAATAGATGACTTCTCATCGAATAATATAATAGTTGATACTATTTCAAACAAAAAATTGTCAACAAAATAAAATTAATATTCTATCTAAATAATCGAATTTTTACCCAAAATAAATAAATTCTTTTTTACAAAAAGAGATCAATTTTGAAACGAAAATTCCAAATGAAATAGTTGAATTTTTAACCAAATCTGGTGGAAAATTGATATATTTTGTAAAAACTTGATCTTTTTTTTCTAGAAAATCAATTTTTGGTTTCAAATTCATCATTTTAGTTGAAAATTGAACAGATGCTTAGAAAATAATTCTTTTTAACTTTAAAATAAAAGAATTAAAAAAAAATTTATGTATTTCATAAAATACATAAATTTTGAATAGAAAATTTAACTATTTAGAATAAAATGATATAAACTATTATATTTTTTATAGAAAATTCTTTTTTTTTAATGATATTTCATAATTTTAGTTGAAGATTGGCCTTTTTTAATTCAAAATTTGAAAATTGGTTAGAAAATGAGACTATTTGGTACAAAATTAATTTTTTTCTTAGAAAATTCGTGATTTTGCTAGAAAAATCATCTTTTCTGTTGAAAATTAATCTTTTTTTGTTTACAAATTTAATTATTTGGTTATAAATTAAACTATTTTGTAGAAATATCATCTTTTTCGTTAAAAATGCAACTGTTTGGTTGAAAATGAACCTGTTTTAGATGAGAATTAGATTTTTTTGTAGAAAATTAGTTTTTGTTGGTTAAATCCAATATCAAATATTACATTTTTTATAAAAAATTAATTTTTTGAAATGATGCTTTATATATTTAGTTGAAAATTGGTTTTTTTAAATTCAAAATTAAAAAATTTGGTACAAAATTTGACTATTTGGTACAAAAATAATTTTTTTCTTAGAAAATTCGTTTTTTTTTAATTGAAAATTAATTCTTTTCGATATAAATTTAATAACTCCATGTTTTGTAAAATCTTCCCTCTTCTGATCTTTTTTATGTAACAAAACCAGAACAGAAAAACGCTCAATCAAAATTAGAATTCCAACTATTTCATTTTCAGTTTAATAATTATGCAAAATATTGTCCTAATTCTTTAAAAGAAATTAATGTGATTTGAATAAATGATAAAGATAAAATTTTATTTGATTTTACCTATCACTGTCCCAAATCGCCAGTGAAGCTCCATTGTAATTCTCATTTCTGACTCCTAATATTTGTGGATCAGCGACAAGTAAAACCCGCACACAATCCGTGCATTCTCGAAAATTCCATTTTAAACTTTGTATTTCGTAAACAATAAATTCGTTGTATAATAAAACGGATGCTAATATCAGTGCGATGATAAACGGCTTTGATCTCGTCCTGTAAAATAAAAATAACCCTGAATTTCCGCGATATCGCTGGAAATATAAGAATAGATTAAAGGCTGAATTAATAGAATGAATTAATAGAAGAAAAATAATAAAATTTAACTATATTTCGTTGAAAGTTCATTCCTTTTGGTTGAAAATTTTTGGTTATTATAATTTTTACATTTTTGGTTAAAAATTCATTTTTTCTTCTGTCGAAAATTCACATTTTTTGGTATAAAATCAGACAGTTGAATTTTCATACAAAAAAATTGAATTTTCGACCCAGAAAGTATGACTTTTCAATCAAACAGTTTAATTTTCAACAAAATCATGAAATTTGCAACTAAACAGTTTAATTTAAAAAAATATTTTCAATGAAAGAGGTGTATTTTCTAAGGAAAATTGGACTTTTTGGCAAAATAGTGAAATTTGAAACAAAATAATTATAATTTCAAGCAAATAATTACATTTTTAATCAAGTAGTTGAATTGAAGAAAAAAAAATCATCTTTCACAAAACAGGTGACAAAATAATGAATTATAACAGTTGAATTTTAAAAAATTTCCATTAATACATTGAATTTTTTAAATCAAAAATATGAATTCTCAACAAAATTATTAAATTTTCAACCGAATAGTTAAATTTTAAAAAATATTTTCAATAAAAGAGGTGTATTTTCTAAGAAAAATTGGACTTCTTGCCCAAATAATTAAACTTTCAACAAAATAATTACAAATTCGACCAAATTATTACATTTTCAAATAAATAGTTGAATCGAAAGAAAAGAAAAAAATATTTTAAAAAAAACAGGTGATTCTTCAAGAAAAATTATTTTCAGCAAAAGAGGTGAATTTTCTATAAAAAATGTGACTTTTTACCCAAACATTTGAATTCTCAACACAAAGAAAGAAAATCATTTTCAACAAAACAGGTAAATTTTAGAGAAAAAATATAACTTTTTAACAAAATACTAGAATTTTTAACAAAATAATTAATCATAATAGTTAAATTAAAAAATATATATATATATATATATATAATTTTTGATAAAAGAGGTGACTTCAACAAAATATTTGAATTCTTAACACAAAAAAAAGAAAATTATTTTCAAACAAAACAGGTAAATTTTAGTGCAAAATATAACTTTTTAAGAAAGCAGTTGAATTTTGAACAAAATAATTAATTAAAATAGATGAATTAAAAAACTGTCCAATAAAACAGTGCATTTTTAAATATGAATTTTCTACAAAATAAATGAATTTTCATACAAATAGGTGCATTTCCAACAAAATAATGAAATTTTCAACCAAATAGTTGAATTAAAAAAACTGCAATGATACAGTGAATTTTTTATGAAAAATATGAATTGTCAACAAAATAATTAAATTTTCAACCAAATAGTTGAATTAAAAAATTTCCATCAATACAGTGCATTTTTTTATCAAAAATATAAATTTTAAACAAAATAATTAAATTTTCAACTCAATAGATGAATTTAAAAAAATGTCCACTAAAACAGTGCATTTTTTTTAATATGAATTTTCAACCAAATAATTAAATTTTTAAGCAAATAGTTCAATTTTATTCCAAGTCAATAAATTTTCAAACAAATAGTTGAATTTTCGTAAAAACAAATAAATTTTCAACCAAAAAGTTGAATTAAAAAGAACTCCAATAATACAGTTAATTTTTTTATCAAAAATATGAATTGTCAAAAAAATGATTAAATTTTCAACCGAATAGCTGAAAAAAAAATATTTTTGATAAAAGAGGTGTATTTTCTAAGAAAAATTGGACTTTTTGGCAAAAAGTTAAATTTTAAACAAAATAATTATAATTTCAAGCAAATAATTACATTTTTAATCAGGTGGTTGAATTGAAAGAAAAGAAAAAATTATCTTTAACAAAACAGATGACTTTTCAACAACAAAAATTATTTTCAGCAAGAAGTGAATTTTCTTTTTAAAAATTTGACTTTTTAACAAAATAGTTTAATTTTCAGCAGAAAAAAAGAAAATTATTTTCAAAAAACAGGAAAATTTTCGAGTATAAATATGACTTTTTGCCAAAACAGTTGTATTAAAAAAAAATTAATCAAAATAATTGAATTTGAAAAAATTTCAGTAAAATAGTGCATTTTTTCAAAAATATGACGAATAAATAGTTGAATTTTCAACAAAATATTAATATTTTCAAACAAAGTAGTAGAATTTTGATAAGAATAATTAAACTTCCAACTAAATAGTTGAATCTTCAACAAAATAATTAAGGTTTCAACCAATTTGAAATTTTCAAAAAAAAGACAATTATTTTCAAAAAGAAGTTGAATTTAAAAACAAAATGGATTTTTTATCATAATAATTAGTATTTTCAACAAAACAGGTGAATTTTTCACCAAAAAAATACTTTTTAACAAAAAAGTTTATTATTCTACAAAATAATTATATTTTCTAGAAAGTAGTTGAATTTCCAAAAAACAGAACAATATTTTTAACTTTTTAAGAACACAGTTATTTTTTTTTTAATTAGGAAATTTGCAACTAAATAGATGAATTAAAAAAATTATTATTTCCAACAAAAGAGGTGAATTTTTAACCAAAAATATGCTTTTTGGCAAAATAATTTGATTCTTAACAAAATAATTAAGTTTTTAATGAACTACGTTATTTTTTAACCTTCAGAGATAAATTTGCATAGAAATGATCGAATTTTCAAACAAAAACGATTGAAACCAACTAAAAAAAAGGTTGATTTTAAACCAAACAGTTGAGTTTTTAACACAAATTAATTACAACGACAGAGGTAAATTTTCTAAAAAAAAATAGAAAAACTCTTGAATTTTCAAAAGAAAGAAGAAAATTATTATCAACAAAACAGGTAAATTTTTTAGTAAAAATATGACTTAAAAAAATGATTTATCAAAACATTTGAAAAAGAATATTCAATAAAACAGTGCATTTTTTTCTTCAAAATTATGACTTTTCAACAAAATAATTACATTTTCAACCAAACAGTTAATTTTCCAAAAAGTAAATTAAATAAAAAAAAAAGAAATTAAATTTCCCATCAAATAGCTGAATTTTAAACAAAATAATAAAAATTTTAACCAAATATTTTTATTTTCAAAAAAATAATTAAATTTTCAAACAATTAGAGTTGAATTTTTCGAGAAAATAATTCGATTTTTATCCAAATAGTTTGTTTTTTTAAGAACAACAAAACATTATTTTCAACAAAACAGATGAATTTTCGACCAAAATAATTAAAGTTTCAACCAAATAAAGTTGATTTTCAACAAAACAGATGAATTTTCGATAAAAAAATAAGACCATTTTTAATATAACAGTTTAATTTTTAACAGAATCATGAAATTTGCAACAAAATAGTTGAATAAAAAAATTATTTTCAACAAAAGAGGTGGATTTTCTACCAAAATAATTAAATTTTTAACAAAATAGTTGAATTATCAACAAAAAAAGACAATTATTCTCAACAAAACAAGTGAATTTTAAAGCAAATAGCTGAATTTTCAACAAAATAATAAAATTTTCAACAAAATAATTTAATTTTCAACCAAACAGTTAATTTTCCAAAAAGTAAATTAAATTAAAAAAAAAGAAATTAAATTTCCCATCAAATAGCTGAATTTTAAATAAAATAATTAAAATTTTAACCAAATATTTTTATTTTCAAAAAATAATTAAATTTTCAACCAATTAGAGTTGAATTTTTCGAGAAAAAAATTCGATTTTTATCAAAATAGTTTGTTTTTTTAACAACAACAAAACATTATTTTCAACAAAACAGACGAATTTTCGAAAAAAATTTATTTAATTTTTAAAATAACAGTTTAATTTGAAACAGAATCATGAAATTTGCTACCAAATAGTTGAATCAGTAAAAACATTTTATTTTAACAAAAGAGGTGAATTTTCGACAAAACTGATTAAATTTTCAACCAAATAAAGTCGATTTTCAAAAAAAATAATTAGATTTTTAACAAAATAGTTAAATTTTCAAACAAATAGAGTTTAATTTTCAAGAAAATGATCAGATTTTTATAAAAATAGGTGAAATTTCAAAAACAAAATATTTTCAACAAAACAGATAAATTTTCGATAAAAAAATAAGACCATTTTTAATATAACAGTTTAATTTTTAACAGAATCATGAAATTTGCAACCAAATAGTGGAATTTTCAACAAAAATAACTGAATTCTGAACGAAAAATATAAGACTTTTTAAACAAAAACAGTTAAATTTTCTTATTATTGGAAGAAAAGTGTGAAAAAAGGAAAATTTCTTGAGAATCTCTTTATTTCCAAAAAATCGATTTATCAAGTTTTGTTCACTTGCTTATTTCGATCAAATATATTGTATTTGTTATACTATTTTTTCACTATTGGAAAATTTTAATTTCCTGCAATCCTACAATGTAATTATCGACTCATGCACCGACTTTTTTTTGTTTATAAACATTATTGATTGTTATCGCAAGAGAGGTTATAGTTACACTATTACGTAACGAACCTTAAAACAGTATTTAAAATATTTTTAAAGACATACCTGTTTCGACGAAGCATAATTTAATACATAAATTGTTAAGACCAAAGTTCATTTGCCACAATTCCAGGATTATCTCCAGGGTTAAATTGCATTTTTATTTATTTACTTTGTCACTTATCACACCGATCACACCAAAACAAACACAAAGTCTCTGATAAGCTCCTATCGGAAAATATGCATTTTAACTGCAAAAAAGTCGACCGAGAATAGAAATGTCGAAAAATCTGATTTTCTTTATTAATTTATGTTTTATTCGAATCTTCAATTCACTGGTCTTCACCTAAAATCACTAAAATGCACTAATTTTGACGAGCTATTGGGTATGTTCCGATTTGAGTATATGAGAGTTTTTTAAAGTTTCAAAGTTGGCAATGCCATGTGTAAGCATAGGCATCATTGCGCACCGGCAGCCTATGCTTATACATTGGCATTGCCAACTTTGAAACTTTAAATAACTCTCAACTGCTCAAATCGGAACATACCCATTGAAATTTAGTAAATTACTTTATGCATTTTGACATTTTTTTAGGTTATGAACAGTGGCGGTAGTTTTTGAATCAAATAAATGAAAAGAAAAAAACCAAATTTTAAACAATTCGATGATTTTATCATTTGAAATTAAAAATATTTTAGGCTTATTTCCAATGGGTGCAATCGATAAAGCATCATGTATAACAATGCATTTTTTTATTCTTACCATTGTTACATACGCTAGAAAAACTTAACATTGTTTGAAAATTAGCGCGACTTGCTCGCTAAGCACAATGCGCATACGTGTCACGGGCAGCTTCATTCGCTGTTATTTACGCGCTTGTTTGAAGAACTATTTGAATTGATTTAAGAATTATTAGAATTTAGAAATTAAAATTTGTGAAAAAAGGTATTCCTTTCTTTGAATTTAAGATGGATTATTTTACCTTTCACTCTAACAAGAAGGTGATAAGGGATAAGATTTTTTTTTTAATCTTATATTTTCCCCAGTGAGAGTCTATTGGATGACGATTAATTTGCCAAAACATTATTCTCGTTCTTTATTAAAATTTTTGTTTTAACTAACATATTTGAAACTTAAGAAAAATAAAGAAAATTATTGAAAATTTGAAATTCTTACCAATTAAATTTTAAATATTCTTGAATTTTTAACAGCAGAACACCATACATTTAAAAATTCCATTTTCTTTAATTTTTAAAAGTTGAATTTTGCACTGTTAAAAATTAAATTTTAAATTTTATTTACATCTCGGCAGTAGATTGCATTTTTAAGTTTTAGCTCTTGAAAATTCAACTGCACATTTTTAACAGTTAAAAATTAAATTTTCACTTTTCTTCAATTTTGGTCAATTTTAAACAGTTGAATTTTCAATTTTTTAAAAATTTTTAAAAGTTGACTTTTCACAAGTTGAATTTTTTTTCAATTGAAAATTCGATTTTCTTCAATTTTCAGCAGTTAAAAATTCATTTTTTAATTTTCTATCATTTTCAAAAGTTGAATTTTAAAGTTAATTTTTAGCAGTTGAATTTTCAATGTTTCGAATTTTCAAACGTAGAATTTTTTACTATTGAAAATTTTAAAAAATAAAGAAAATCATTGAAAATATAAAAGATAAAAATTTTTAACATTTTAATTTCAAATATGGAATAGTCTGCTTCATTTTTCAGCAGTAGAATTTTCAGTTTTGTTCAATTTTCAGGAATTGAATTAATATTAGTAGAAAATTAATTTTTCTTAAATTTTCAGGATTTGAAAATGGAAGAAAATTGAAAATTCAACTATTAAAACTTCAACTGTTCAAGAAAGAAGAAAATTTAAATTTCCATATTGAATTTTTAACAACTGAAAATGAAAGAAAATTCAAAAATAAATTTTCAATTCTAGAAAATCCAATATTTAGTTTTCAACAGTTAAAAATTCAACCCACAAAATTCTTCTTTTTTTATAATTTTCAGTTTTCATTAATTTTTTACAAGTTTGAATTTCAGTAGGGGAAATTTTTAATAGTACAAGTTTTAGCAATTAGATTTTCAACAGTTATATTTCTAAGAGCTTAAAAATTAATTATTAATTTTCTACAATTTTCTTACATAGTTTTCATTTTTGTCAGTTGAAAATTCAATTTCTTATCATTTTTAACAGGTAAAAACTCAACATTTAGAAAATTTAACTGTTGAAAATGTAATTATATTTAATTTTCAACAGCTAAATATTCAACTATTAAAAGCGGTGGAAAATTAGCAGTTGAATTTTAAAGAGCTTAAATTCATTTTTTAATATTCTTTAATTTTTATCTTTTGAAAACACAACTGTTAATTTTCAATCGTTACGAATTGAATTTTAAAATTATTTCCATTTTGTTTAATTCTTAAAAATTAAATTTTCAATTCTTAAAAGTTCAATTTCCAATTTTCATTAATTTTCAGATTTGAGCCGTGAAAAATTCAACTACCCAAAACTAAAAAGAAGTTTTAATTGAATTTGTAGCTCTTGAAAATTTAACTATTCATTTTTAACATTAAAAAGTACAATCTCCAATTTTTTGAAATCTCTACAGTTGAATTTTTAAAAGTTGAATTTTCAGAAGATAAGTTTTGAATAGTTGAAAAATTAATTTTTCAATTTTTTAGAGTTGAAAATTTAACTACTGAAAATTCTACGGTTCAAAATTCAATTGTTCAAAATTCAACTGCAGAAAATAAAAGCAAAATTTAATTACCTACAGTTGAATCATTAACACTTAGCATTTGTCAGGGTTGAAAATTGAACTGCTGAAAATTTAGCTGTTCATTTTTAAAATTGAACAATTCAATTTTTTCTTTTTTTTTCAATTTACAGCAGTTGAAAAGGGGCCGTTCACATATTACGTAATGCAATTTTCAACCAATTTTGGAACCCCCCTCGCCGGTTGTATCGCAACGTAACAAAACGCCCCCCCCCCCCGTTGACGTAACAAATCTTGATTTTGCTATTTTACAGCGTTTGAAATAGTGTGCATCCTCTTATCACTCATAGAATATTCAAATATTACTGTCTGATGTTTTCTACATTAATAATTTTCAACTCAGAATGATTAGGTTATAATATATTTATTTATTATTGCACAAGAAACAAAATAAAAAAGGGACATAAGCAGCGCTGCGAATATTAACACAACTCATTGCCAACATAAACCTAATAAAAGCCGCACTAAAATTTGAATCGATTATCGCATAAAATCATCAAATCGACGTTACGTAACGCAGTTGATGACCCCCCCCCCTTCTAACATTCCGTAACAAATCCCCCCTCTGGCGCATTACGTGATATGTGAACGGCCCCAAAGTCCTTTCTCAATTTTTCAGAGTTGTGAATTTAACTGCTGAAAATTCTACTGATAAATATTCTACTGTTAACAATGCAGCTTTAAAAAATTCGACTTTTCAAAATTTAAAAAATTGATTGAATTTTTAAAAAAATTAAAATTTTAAATTAATTATTAATTAATAATTTTTTTAATAAATTAAAATTTTTTTGTAACGTCCGAGAGATTTTTAAAGAATTTCTTTTTGACCTCACACCCTCTTTATTTTTATTATACCTCGCGAGAAGAGACTAGAGGTATTTGATCTCAGGTCTACCTTAAATATTTAGTCTAAGGATTTTCGCATTTTATCTTAAGTTTTTCAGATGTATCTGTTTCCTTAGTCATAATTTAGCATTTAATTTAGTACTGTCCTTCCATAATTCCAGGGATGATAGCCAGGTTGAAAAGAAATCCAGTCGATCAGCTTTAAATAAATATCCGGAATGAATACCCTAGCCGAAACCTTTTGAGTTAGCTCTCCTATTTTCGGGAGTCTGTGTGCCTTAACACTCTTAATTTTAAGAAGTTTACAGCAGAGGTTCGAACAAACAAGCAACATCGGCACCAGCATTTGTTTGCCAGATTGAAAATTGGCAGTCCCTTGAGACGGTCTCGGTTATAACCGAGCACTAATCCAGGCCTTCATTTATTACATCCATAAAAGGATTGAAGCAAGCTGCAACCTTGGGCCAGCTAAACTTTCCAATTTCGAAAATAACCGTCAGTGACGTTACCTCTCTGCACCTCCCACCAGCCCTGGTGGGACCCGTTTGAACCTCTGACTCCAAGTTTTCAAGGATCCCTACCCCGGCGTCTTGGGCCTTGTTGGGGGTAACTTGAGAGAGGAGGGGCATACGCAGCCCCCGCAAGCAGGAAAGCTTCCTCAAAAAATCAGTTCATCTTTCATCTTCAGCCTGACTGGACAGTTGGGTATCGGGTTGATTTCCGGGTTTCTGTTCGCTTTGGATCCTTTGGGACATAAACGACCAAAGCCGCGAGTATTCCGCGGGGCGCAAAACACAAACACGAGGTTTTTCACGAGAAGGCAAAAATTCATTCACATTAGTTTAAAATCATTTTCCTTTGCCCGAGGATCGTCTCGGTAGTTTTAAAAGAAATCTAAACGTAAAAAAATTGAGTATTTTCATCGACATCT
>NC_046664.1:65759017-65765468 GCF_010883055.1 Belonocnema kinseyi
CTGTGGCGTTACTTGCCGATCTTTCTTTCAATTGTTTATAATAAAGGCTTGCTACTCCCAAGCATCAATTATTTGAATTTTCATTCTTCTCCTGATTTATTATTATTTTACTTAATTTTTATCTTTGTATATATAACTTGCAAAACAAGGTGGGACCTCCCTTTAACAAAGTACTAGGCAGTCTGATAAGTCCCTGAAAAATGAAAGATGGAGTCGTTTTTTTGGCCCAAGTCGGTTTTATTTTTCAACATGCTCTCCTTTTAGGTCGATACAGCGAGTCCAACGATTTTCTAACTTTTTGATACCGTCCGAATAGTACTCGATCGGAAGGTCTCCAAAATACGCCTCAGTTTCAGCTATGAGCTCCTCATTTGAGTAAAAACGCTTACCGGTGAGCCATCTCTTCAGGTTAGGGAACAAGTAATAGTCGCTGGGGGCCAGGTCTGGTGGATACGGTGGCTGAGGAACCAATTCGAAGCCGATTTCATGCAATTTTGCTTGTGCAACTAAGCATGAATGAACAGGTGCATTGTCGTGATGATAGAGCGGTTTTTTCTTCTTCAAATGCGGTCGTTTTTCGGCGATTTCGATTTTCAATCGATCCAATAATGATGAATAGTATGCTCCGGTTATGGTTTTACTTTTTTCAAGATAGTCCACGAATATTATGCCATGTGCATTCCAAAATACGGAGGCCATAACCTTTCCGACCCAATGTGCGTTTTTGGACGCTTCGGAGCACTTTGGCCCGGTGGAACCCACTGTTTTCCCTGTTGCATTGACTCAGGAGTGTATTAGTGGATCCACGTTTCATCCATGGTTATGAATCGGCGCAAAAACTCGGTCGGCTTATGCGAAAATAATGCCAAATTCTGCTGGGAAGTTGTCACACGAATTCGTTTTTGGTCCACTGTGAGCAAACGCCGCACCCATCGCGCGCAGAGTTTCTTCATGTCCAAAACTGAATGCACGATATTGCCCACACGTTCCAATGATATGCCTACAGCATTAGCTACCGCTCTCAATTTTACTTTGGGATCATTCAACATCATATCATGGATTTTTTCGACATTTTCTGGTGTAGTGACCTCTTTTGGGCGCCCAGATCGTTCAGCATCAACTGTGCTCGTACGGCCACAACGAAACTCGGTAAACCACTTATGAATCGTTCCAATCGACGGTGCAGAGTCCGGGCAATACTTATCCAGCTTGGCGTTGGTCTCGGATATCGTTTTCTTGCGAAGATAGTAGTGTTTGATCAAAACCCGAAACTCAGATTTTTCCATATTAAAAAAAACTCGGAGGTTAGTCGTTTCTCAGTGCTGTAACTTGTAAATGCGTAAACATAAATGGCTGAAGTTTTGATAGGCGTCATTTGAAGGATCAAGCTCGACGAAAATGGTTCACATTAGTGAATACTAATGCCATCTCTTAGAATTTTCAGGTACTTATCAGACTGCCTAGTAATACCCACTCTCTTAAGTCTCTCAGCCGCTCGGGAGACTTAAGCGAAATAAATAAGTTTCTTTATGGTTTGCTCATGCTCCTTGCATTTAAACAATCCTACTATTATAGCCCTTCTGTAAGCCCGATCCGGACGTAACAGGGGAAAATTTGGTGACAGCGGTGGGATATTATTTGCTAACTTGTTTTGCAAATAATAAATTCGAAAAAATATATATATATACATATAAAGTCAGAAAGGATTCAAAATTCCATAATTTCCAAATTTCAGCATAAATCTTTCATTTTCCTGAGTTGCTACTGCTTTCTGGAGCTCTGTAAAATGAAACAGCAGCAATTCCCTTTTCCGATCTATCCGTAGAATAAGAAAGTGCCAATTTGATTTTATCAATCTGTTCGAAATATTTTGTTCTAAACTTCAGTTTTACATTTTATTGCTCCTTTCAAGTTTTCAACTACTAAGTAGATCGTGCGTCTTTTTGGTTTGTCCGCATTTTAATACGTGTTTTCTTTGCTTCGAAAATGATTTTTAAATGTTAATCTATTTTTGTATTTAGTTATTTTCCCTCTCGAACAGAGTTCTTAACCTATCGGATAGGCAAATTAGAGTTTACCAAATTGTGTTAAATTCTCTCGACAACCATGGCCGAAAACGCGCAGGCTATGCTTGATATTATGTCAAAAATGACCGAACATTTAACCTTGCAATCGGCTTATGCGAACGTGCCTTTGTTTGACGGTACCCCTTCCGAGTTGCGCGGGTTTATCCAGGAGGCTGAAAATGCTCACCTTCTCGCGGCCGGAATCGCGGAAAATCGGTTCGTTCAAGGACTCTCGTCTAAGCTGAAAGGCGTTGCCCGTGACGTGTGTGAGGGAAGCACTTTCCAAACTATAAAGGCACTCTCAGAACATCTGAAGTCCCATTTGGGGTTGGATAAGTTTTCTACAAGCCACTATCTCGTGTAGTTGGGACGTGTAAAAATGGGGCGTGACGAGAGCACCTTGGAATATGGTAGGCGCGTGAAAAAACTCGTAAAGAGTATTAAAGCTTCTTTGAACGAAAAATACACCGCTGCTGAAATCGAGACCCATATGAAATTAGTTAACGATCAAGCACGTGATCAGTTTATTCGCTGGCTCCGCGGGAGTATTGAGATTCGCGTATCTGGTGCCAACGCTGCTACTCTCGAGGAAGCTATAAAAGTTGCACATCGAGCACACTTGCGAGTTAAAGATATGTCCGAACATCATGGCTGGGGGTCGCAGGACGCTTCTCCTGTCGCGAGAATACAAACGCCGAGCTCTTTTCGCGCCAGCCGCGACCCTGCAGCAGAAGAAAATAGACATTTTCTCACAGCAAGATCTCATAGTCCCTCACGATATTCTTCATCAGGGCCATCTGGTCGAGTTGCGTTGCTCACTAGAGAGAAAGCTGGAAATTTAGAATTGCAAGAAAAAAATCTTCTAGCTACTTACGAAAATCGCAGTTCTAATAAGCCTTGGTGTCCAAATTGCTGCACTGAACTTGAGGGCTTCATTCCGAAAACGCCCGCGAAAAATGCAAATATTCCGACAGGTCAAAAATTATCTCAATCAAGTTTGAAAACCGTATCAATGTGTGCACCAGCCTCCCCTCCCAGTGATTTTTTTCCAAACATTTAAACTCGATGTGCGCTCGACAGACACAAAAACCGTCGAGCGCCAGTCTGGATCTAAAAGAACCGTGTATTGCGGCATCGCGGTTTCTGCGAGTAACGTAAAAGGGAATAGCACCCGCTGAAAATGTCCAGAAGTGAGGCTACTTTCGAAGTCTTTGCGAGGAGGAAGTGCGGTCATAATGGTCGATTGTGGTTCCGAAGTCAGTTTGATCGAATTGGATCATCTTGAGTTGGGAACTCTTATCGACACCTATGACAGCCTTATTATCACTGGTGTCACAAGTCATAGTATGGTTACAGTTGGTTCTGCCCTTATCGAAATAAATGGGCAAAAGTATTTGTTTCACGTGGTAGAAGCAAAATTGCCAATCGCCGCGAACGGAATCTTGGGTGCAGATTATTGTGAGGAGGATAAAACAGAAATTTCCTTTTACCACCGAACGATTGTTACCGACAGCAACCCAATGCGTCCTCTTCCATTTTTGAACCCCGGGCCCCCGAAAAGGGTTCCCGAGTGTGACAAGAACGTTGCAACAGCCGCTGAGTTTAATGCACGTAAAGAGGAAATTTTCTGCTTGTCCGCTCGGACTCGACAGGTCGTACCCGTAAAAGTCACTAATCCTGAGGTTAAGGAAGGATACTTACCGTTGCTTGATGCAGGGGACGAAATATTTATAGGGAACGCAGCCGTGACAGTCGAAAATGGGCACTGCCATGTGCTTGCTATAAATACAAACTCCGATAATATCAACATCGAAATTGACCCCCAGGAGTTGATTCCTTACGACTTGTATGATCCTGAGGAAGAACGGATTTTAAATGATCAATCTACACCGACTTTGCCCGAAGCAGAGCGCATGAAAACTATTCTCGAGAAACTGAACTTGGACAGATTTAAGAGCGGTAAGCTGCGCGAGCATGTGCTTGATCTTGTTGAGGCATATCCCTCGTTATTTTGTGTTCCGGGTGATGAATTTCGAAAAACTACTTTCGCCGAACACTACATTCCAACTACCGATAATGTGCCGGTTAATAAGCACCAACAACGTCATCCACTAGCTCATCGCGAAATAGCCAGAGAATGCGCGAAGAAACTCAAAGACACGGATGTGATCACTGAGTCAAGTTCGCCATATAACGCGCCTGCTTTAATTATTCCCAAAAAACCAGATCAATATGGGAACACGCAATGGTGAATGGTTATCGATTTTCGCGCATTAAACGAAAAGACCATCGGCGACGCCTACCCTTTACCTAACATCGCAGAGATTCTCGATCAATTGGGCGGCGCAAAATATTTCTCAGTTTTCGACCTAGCCCCGGGATTTTATCAAATCCGGATGAACCCCGCTGACAGGGAGAAAACAGCCTTCACAACACCGGAAGGCCATTACGAATTTTTGCGTATGCCTATGGGACTGAAGGGAGCTCCGGCTACCTTTCAGCGCTTAATGGATCGGTTTCTCATGGGATGATATTATTGTTTACGCGAAATCGCTTGAGGAGCAAAGGGTTAAATGCGAGCGACTTCTTAAGCGCCTCGTCAATGCGGGACTTCGATTACAGCCAGATAAGTGTGTATTTTTGTCCTCCAAAGACTGTTATCTCGGTCACATAGTTTCGGAAGAGGGAGTATGACCCGATCCGCGAAAGGTTGCAGCTGTTCAGAAATTTCCGCGATGGGTGCTGTCTTAAGTCAGGGTAAACTGGGTGAAGATCTACCGGTCGCTTATGCTTCGCGGACAATGATTCCCGCGGAGAGTAATTACAACACGACCGAGAAGGAGTGTCTGTCCATAGTGACATTCGTTAAACACTTCAGACATTTTCTTTACGGACAAAAATTTATAATAGTGACCGATCATCAGGCTCTAGTCTGGATGTACTCCGTGAAGGATCCTTCTTCCAGATTAATGCGCTGGAGGGAAATGTTGAAAGATTTTACTCACGAAATTAAGTATAAACTGGGTAAAATTGACAAGAACGCGGACGCTTTGTCAAGAAATCCGGTTGACGAAAGCGGGGCAAAGTGTTTCGCCATTACTCAGACTCCGGTGGAGAAGCGAGGCCGCGGACGGCCGCGTAAATTTGTTATGTTCGACCCTCTGCATCCGTCTTCTGCTGCCCCGTCGAGTAGCCCTGAAGTTCTTGCGCGCGTTCGCACACGAAGCCAGGCCTCACTGGCTCCAGCTTTCGCTGAATCATCGGACTCATCAGCTGAGGAGTCTGAAAAGACGGTTTCGAGAAAAAAGAGAGTATTTTATCCGCGAAAATGTACTTCTCGCTATGAAGACGATCCCGATTATGTGCCCCCGCGGCGGCACAAAGTGAAAGCGCAATTTACAGATACTGAAATGACCAGCGAAGATGAGCGCACTGTTGACAACGGCGAAGAAATCAATGATTTCCTTCCCACACTTGTGCGTCCTGCACGTCACAGCGCCTCTGATTCGAAGTCGGAGCAAACTTTGACTGCACCTGATTATAATGAGACAGTTATCAGAAATCATGATGAGGTAACCGTCACGGGATCAGACGAATCATCATCTCCAGTTCCTTTCAAATTGCCAGATGCATCTTCCACGCCTGTTGCACCAAGTATAAGTGCAAATGAACAACGCAGGAAGTCTTCCATGGACTTCGTCCTCCCAGCACCCCTTCTTCATGCAGGAAAATCGCCTGTAATCACAGGTCTCTACGAAACTATACCCACGATTGTAGAACCTATGTACCTGCCAGTCACACGCGATCTCGATCCAGTCGATTTCAAAAGTCTTGAAATTAACCCTATAAGCATGAAGTCAAGCCGGGATCAATTAACGACGATTCACGACAATTATGCCCACTTCGTCTTAGCCAATATGACATTAGACACTCCTATTTCTGAGGCTCTGATCGATTTAGATTTTGTGAACCCTGAGAAACTGCGTAAATGCGAGTCAAAGCTTGGACAAGTTATTGTCTCGCAAGTGGGCAGCACGCGAACATTTACTATTGTTAGTAAAAACAATTATTACGAGCGATTATCTTCCATTGAATTGCAAGACAAATTGCGTCGACTGCGAATCGCTATGGAGAACACAAGGATTGATTCGGTTCGAATTTCTAAGACTGGAGATGGCTTGAATAAGCTCCCCGCAAATGCACTGCAAAAGACTATACGCAGAGCATTTTTTGGAAGCAAAATAGTAGTTACTCTCTGTTCTGGAGAAATAACAACCCCTCCTATCGATCAGAGAAAGACTATTATACATGAGTTCCATTCAAGTCTTATCGGAGGTCATAAGGGGTGTACCAAGACCTTCAGACGCATTCGGGAGCAATACTAT
>NC_046664.1:65765568-65768504 GCF_010883055.1 Belonocnema kinseyi
TGCATAACCTTTCTTGTCCCGATATCAAGAGATCTGAGCTCGTTCTTCGTCCATGGAACTACTCCAAATGAATAGAGTAGTACTGGGACGGCAAGGATGTTCATTGCAGATACTTTGTTCCTCGCCGACAGTTCGGAGGACCAAATCTGTCGTATGAGACGTTTGTATCTGCTTCGGAGAGTATCCTTTATAGATGTCACATCCAGAATGCGGCTCTGTGGTACGCCCAGGTATGTATAAGTCTCTCCAGCGCAAAGGTGTCGTATGGCGCTTCTATCAACGAGCTCAGGATCTTCAGGGATGCCAGATGGATGCCAGTTTGTCGTAGGAAGCCAGATGTCGATGAAAGAACTCAATTTTTTTACTTTTAGATTTCTTTTAAAACTACCGAGACGATCATCGGGGAAAGGAAAATGATTTTAAACTAATGTGAATGAATTTTTGCCTTCTCGTGAAGAACCTCGTGTTTGTGTTTTGCGCCCCGCGGAATACTCGCGGCTTTGGTCGTTTATGTCCCAAAGGATCCAACGCGAACAGAAACCCGGAAATCAACCCGATACCCAACTGTCCAGTCAGGCTGAAGATGAAAGATCAACTGATTTTTTGAGGAAGCTTTTCTGCTTGCGGGGGCTGCGTATGCCCCTCCTCTCTCAAGTTACCCCCAAGAAGGCCCAAGACGCCGGGGTAGGGATCTTTGAAAACTTGGAGTCAGAGGTTCAAACGGGTCCCACCAGGGCTGGTGGGGGGTGCAGAGAAGTGACGTCGCTGACGGTTATTTTCGAAATTCAAAAGTTTAGCTGGCCCAAGGTTGCAGCTTGCTTCAATCCCTTAATGGCTGTAATAAATGAAGGCCCGGATTAGTGCTCGGTTATGACCGAGACCGTCTCAAGGGACTGCCAATTTTCCATCTGGCAAACAAATGCTGGTGCCGATGTTGCTTGTTTGTTCGAACCTCTGCTGTAAACTTCTTAAAATTAAGAGTGTTAAGGCACACAGACTCCCGAAAATAGGAGAGCTATCTCAAAAGGTTTCGGCTAGGGTATTCATTCCGGATATTTTTTTAAAGCTGGTCGACTGGATTTCTTTTCAACCAGGCCATCATCCCTGGAATTATGGAAGGACAGTACAAATGAAATGCTAAATTTTGACTACGGAAACAGATACACCTGAGAAACTTAAGATAAAATGCGTAAATCCTTCGACAAAATATTTAAGGTAGACCTGACATCAAATACCTCTAGTCTCTTCTCGCGAGATATAATAAAAATAAAGAGGGTGTGAGGTCAAAAAGAAAATCTTTAAAAATCTCTCGGACGTTACACCCCCTTTCTTAGACGAAACGTCGCTCGTAGACGATGTTACGTACACAAGAATGGCAGTGACTGACATGCTGGAAACATTTCCGAGATTGTTAAACAAAGTGAAATTGTCAGTATGCCGTTTAAGTACCAAATTAAAATAATTAAAAACAAGAAAATAAGCCCAGATATTACTTTTTTTTTAAAACTAAAAGACGTATTTCTGACCGATGCAGTGGTATACTATGATAAATTTATACAAATTGTTATCTATTGTTTCCCTTTTCTTATACATAAAGAAAAATTAAGAACAATACAACCATAAATAAATAAAAGTCACATGCATGCTTGTTCGCAATTTCATGAATACCTATACGTAAATCAGGAAAAGTATAAAGAAATAAAGTAATCGTTCATTATAAACTAATTATTCTAACCTATGGCGAGGAGAACAGGAGGAGACTGTGTAATCGTGGAAACGTTCATGTTATTATTATTAGTGATTAAAATTTCCCTTTTTTCCTTCGGAAAATGTCGTGCAACTTTTTCTTTATCGGTTAAAAAAAAAGAACACACACACACACACAAATATATATATATATATATAGTAATGCGGGAACTTCGAATATCCCCTGAAGAAAAGAAACTGTAAGCTTTTGTTATACTTCCTCCCGCCCCCTTCCTTGCACCGAGACCGCGAGCTCTAGAGTCAAGGTGGAAGAAGGAGGGAAAAGATTCGTCATGGAACATTTTCTGAAACAAAAAGAGGGTGCTCAAGCGCTCAAAATGTCGATGGAATTAGGAACTATTTAAAAAATTTTTTTTTTTAATTTTTATGGTTGATGAGACTTTGTTACGTTTAGAATGATCATTAAAGGGTTTGGATCAGAATCGGGTAAATGTGCCAATTTGATTTTGTCCAAGTGTTTAAGGAATCGGTTGCCGTGTTCGTCTTCCAACAAGACATTATTACGCCCTGGGAGATAAGTGATAATATACGCGCCTGTATACTCGCTCATTAGCTTGTGTTCTTTGTTTTCCCGTATTAGAAAAACAGGATCTCCGACATGGAAAACAGTCTCTTTAGCGCGCCGATCATAAAGAGCTCATTAACGCAACACCCGTATGTCCCTGTCTCCTCGCTTGCTGGAAAATGGGATGGGAAACGGACAGGTTTTCCATACAAGACTTCATAAGGCGAGAATTTAGTCGCCTCATGTACTGAAGTATTGTAGGAGAGCATGGCGAATGGGAGCAAACGGTCCCAATCTTCATACTCTTCCACATAGTGCTTCAAGTAGTCTGTTAGGACTTGATGACTTCTCTCCAGTGCTCCATTGCTCTGCGGGTGATAACCGGAAGTCATGTCCATTTTTATCTTAAAAAGATCCTTCAGATGTCAAAGAATTTTGTTATTATATTCTCCTTCACGATCCGTGAGGATGACTTTCGGTGTACCGTAAACAGCAATGAAGTTACAAGCGAAAGCTTCAGCCACAGTTGAGGCACTCTTATTAGGCATAGGAACTGCTAAAAAAAACTTTGAAAAGCAGTCCTGCATGGTCAAAACGTATTTGTTACCTTCGGGAGTTGTGGGAAGTGGCCCTACAGTATCTAATGCGACCTTAAAGAATGCCT
>NC_046664.1:65768604-65770827 GCF_010883055.1 Belonocnema kinseyi
TGTGGCGTTATTAGGCTTGCTACTCCCAAGCATCAATTATTTGAATTTTCATTCCTCTCCTGATTTATTATTATTTTACTTAATTTTTATATTTGTATATATAGCTTGCAAAACAAGGTGGGATCTCCCTTTAACAGAGTAATACCCACTCTCTTAAGTCTCTCAGCCGCTCGGGAGACTTAAGCGAAATAAATAAGTTTCTTTATGTTTTGCTCATGCTCCTTGCATTTAAACATTCCTACTATTATAGTCCTTCTGTACGCCCACTCCGGACGTAACATTTTTAAATATGATTGCATTTTTTTTAATTTTAAAAATTTTCAAGTGTTGAATTTTTAAAAGTTGAATTTCCAGCAGTTGAGTTTTCAGCATTTAAAAATTCAATTTTTAATTGTACTTTCTACAGTTGAATCATCAACAATTTAAAATTGAAGAAAAGTGAAAATTCGAATATTGAAAACTCAGTTTTCAGTTTTAAAAATCTTACATTAACTTAATCAAATAATTATTTAGATTAATTCTGCAATGATTATTTATTATAAAAAAAAAGATTTTCACATTTAATAATTTCAAAAAAGCGCGCTACTTACCAATTACCAGATATCTGCACGCAGAAGGCCAGGCAGCAATACCAATCCTATGATGATTCAAAACTTAATTTTTTAATAACTCAGAAAAAAATTATTTTTCACAATAAGTGTAATTGTATATTATTTTTTATTTTTCAAAAGCTATTCAATTAAAAACAAAACTTGTCACAGAAATATAACCAATATCATTATCTAATAGAATAGGTTTTTAAAAATAACAAATAATATCCTAATACACTTATGATGAGAAATTTTTCCAATTTACTATAAAAATAGTTTCGTCACATGCATTTTGTATCATTCTTTGGTCCTCGGCGTGCAGACATCTTGGATATCCCCACTGCTATTGATGTCTTATCAGTGACATCATTTGGCAAGATGGCCGCTCAATGAGGGCGAACATCAACGTAGAGGTGACGTCAGTGTTTGTAACGAGTGACCGAACTTTTCTACGCATGCGTCGCGCTCGATGTCTGATTCGTTGCTGTTCGCGCGCAACTTGAAATGCTAAAAAAAAACATTTTTATGGTTTATTATGAAAAATGTCATATGAAGTTATATAAATGTTTATTTAACTGATATTAATTAATCTTAATAAAAATGTATTAAGTGCATACTGTGCTAATAAAAAATATTCTTTCGTATTCACTTGTATTTTTCTTGCATATTTTTCAGTATTCGAAAATTTTGTTATTTAAAGTTTATTAAAATATTAAAATGCATTGACAATCTTGTTTTTTAATAGAATTATATTAATTAATACAAAAATTTATATATTTAGCAAAAACAACCATAAGACAACAACCATAACACAGTATGCACTAAACTAATTTTTATTTTTATCAAGGTTCATTAATATTGGTCTAATAAAGATTTATATAACTTAAAATGACATTATTCATAGTAAACAATAAAAATGTTATTTTTTAGCATTTTAAATTGCGCGCGAACAGCAACAAATCAGTGACTTAACGCGACGCATGTGTAGAAGAGTCCGGGGCACTCGTTACGAGAACTGGGTGACGTCTACACGACCTAAAAAGAGCCAATAAGCTCATTGCTGAATCCAAAATTCTCCAATCCCGTCAACGTCAACATAACCTCTCCACTTTTTTTTGTAGGTCACGTGCAGCCCCCTAGCCAAAGATTAGCACTCTGAGTTGAAAATGACGGAAATGTGGACCGCGGCCACGGTGGCGCTGGCTGTGCATTGGGCCGACTAGCTGCGCAAATGCATGTGATAATGTAAATATTTACATTTTTAGTTTAAAAAAACGTTTCTAAGTATTTTTACATGTAATAACGGGAAAGTAAAAGAGTTTGTCATCCAGTGAACAAAAAGGTATTATTAAAAAGGGTGAAGTGTGTGATTGTCGGGTGCGATTTCCAATTTACACCAATATAGAAAGATCAAAATCATAATAAAATTAAAAATTTCTATCAACTTCCTTTTTTGCCTTAATTTTTTTATATATTATGTACAAAATATAATAATAAAAACTCTGTGCCATCATATTATTAACTGTTCTTTATAGATATTTATTTATTTTTCAGCCCAACGGCCTTGAAAAATTGGACTTGGTTTACATTTCTTTTTCTTATCCATCCACTCTTGCATTAAAGGATTTTTTTT
>NC_046664.1:65770927-65778564 GCF_010883055.1 Belonocnema kinseyi
ATGCCTCCCACAATTTCTTTTCTCATTTCCTCTTCTATGTCAGAGATCAGGACTGTGAATAGTGTAGCGCTAAGAGGACAGCCCTGCCTAAGGCCCTCTTCTAACTGTTCTTTATATATTTAGCGATTTATAAAGCAATTTTATCAATGTTTTACCATTTTTATACTTTTTTAAGTGTTCCTTTCTTATGCCATTTTTTACAGAAACAGCAACAAAAAGTCTTAGCTGAAAAATAAAAACTCTATGACTAAAACAATAAATTCAATTTTACGCCAAAATTTAAAAAAAAGGATTATAAAAATTACAATAATTTTCAAGTACTTTATTTTCCATTAAAGTTTTTCAATTGCATCGACTTTGAAAAGCCTTACTTTTCAATAAAATTATCTTATTCAATTAATATAATAATCATAATATTTGAATTGCTGTGCAATATTGACAGATTAATGATTAAACTTCAAGGAAAAATGATTCTGTATACTAGTTCGTTCTTAGGCTACATATTATTTCATATTTTTTGCGTTTGTAACTCAAAACAATAGTTTAAAATGTATTTTTAATGTTCAATTATTATTAATGAATAATCATATTATGTTATATTAATATAATTATTCACTTTAATTGCGACAATAAATAATAATATCAACATTTAAATAGAGATGACAGAACTTCTATATGAACTTCCCGCCAAAAAGTAAACCGAGTTTTCGTATAAAACTCGAGAAACTTACATTTTTTCATAATAAATTTTGCTTTGAAAAATATAAGAAGCTTCATTGATTAACGTACTGCAGAATAAAATTCAATAAAATGTTTTTTATTATATATAAATTGAATATTTACGTTTTTTCCCATGTATTTGAATGTATCTCGGCCCAATGAACAATCAGCGCCACCGTGGCCGCGGTCAACTCCCATGACACTTCCAAAGCATAGGCTGGATAGGAAGAGCCCGCCCAATCTTGGGAACTTTTTAAATTGCGCTTGCATTGCGCCGACCAGGCATCGACAACCCGATTATTTACTGTTTGCGCGCTGAGTTTAAATTATATAAATATTCAGATTTAATATAAATATTCAGATTTAATATTTATAATAAATAATTCAATTATAATGAAAAAGATGTTATGAATTCTGAGCTAACAGAAGTAAATCATTCCCAATGATTAATCTCGTCTCTGTCGAGTCTTAAAATTAAAAATTTGTTTATTGCCGACAATGTCACTTAAAATAAAATTACTAAAATTACCAAAGATGAATTAAGAACAATTAATTACCGCACTGATAAATGTTATATCATACATTTTTTGATAACTCGAAGAAGACCTGGATTACAAGACAGTGACACAATATTCGCTAAATATATAAATAACATTTTTAGTTTGTTGTCCAGATTCAAGAAACTAAAAATTCTTATTAGATTTTTATTAACATTTTCAAACATTTAAAATGCTAAATTAAAGAAAAAATCTTTTTTTTCCTAACATCGGAATTAGACATGTTTTTTGCATGGAAATCGCATTGTTTTTTGATCAATTACTACAAAATTCTAATTTATGATTACGAAATTATTTTCGATGCATTTTCCAATCATTATTACTCATAAATATTAAATCTGAATATTTATATAATTCAAACTCAGCGCGTAAACAGTGACCAATCGGGTTGTCGGCGCCTGGTCGGCGCGACGCAAGCGCAGTTTGAAAAGTTCCCAAGATTGGAGACACTGGAGCAAAGATCTGGAGCCAGGGGGGTCACGTGTTCGATTCTGACCGATTTGACGTTTGCAGTTTTGAAAACGACCCTCAGGTAACTTCAGTGTTCAGATGATATAGTGTGACGGGGAACAACATCGTCGCAATAACTATAATAACTCACATTGTGAATTTGTTGCTCTGTTAATTCTAGTAATTTTTTTTGTGTCAGCTTCAGCCAAGTTTAGTTCAGTGTTCAGTGGTCAGTGCGCGCGTTCCATATTCGCAAAGAATCGCGAACAACAAACTAGGCGATATGACAGATGGAAAGAAGTTGTTAGAAAAATCTCGTCGATTGAACGTGGAATCCTGAACATTTCTAAGATCAAAGTCGTACTTTGCGCGCGAATTTGAGTGATTCGTATCGTTATCGTGAACCAGTGACCAGAATAATCGTGACCTTTCCTGATTTCGCCATAACTCTATCTTATCGAATGACATATGCCTTGAACTTTAATCGTTTTCAATGTCAACATCGAAGGTGAATAGTTTGGTTAAGATGGGTTAGAATCGCCTTGGAAAGGGTCAGGATTAAACGGGGTTTTCCCAATTGACTATTCCTAAACGATGATTCAGATTTGGAAAGAAATCGCGACGTATGGAGAAATTGGAGCAGAGGTTTTCGTCATGGCCTCATTTTAGGGACAAATAAACGAAATTTTGTGCGTGCATTGTGGATTAGAGTGATAGTGCTGAGTGTTGATTCGGTAGTATGTAAATAAAGCAAGTTGTCAGTTTTGTTAGGAAGTTGCGTGTCAACAAGCAAAATGGGTTCCATCGCTTTGGAAGAGTACGAGCTGATGAAGGACTCGAAATATCGAGTGTAAGTACCTAACGGTTTGATTGTTATTAAATATTTTCACATTTTTTCAAATCGTTTTCTCCGATCTTAAAATCTTGCCTATTCAACCATTTTTTGGCTAGTCCGGATTTAAAAGGCCGAAATGAAAAAGTGTCCAGTGAAAAATTAAATTTATTTGCTAAGCAAAATTTTCAGTTTGTTTTGTATCTAATATTTCTTTATGTCTTAAAAGCGGAGTGGCTAAACGCAACTTCATGAAAATATATGTGAAGAGGTTAACATTTCTTTGTTTTGCTAGTTTTTCGTTACAATTTAAGATTTAACAAAATTTTTCAAATTTAAAAGCGTTTAAATTTGATTTGATCAAAAACTTGAAATTTTTAGCAAAATATAACTAAAAATAATTAAATTTCCAAACGAATAAATAAAAATTATTCAGTGAAAGAACTTTTTTCAAAGTCAAGGAAATTTGCCGCGCGTATTCCTAATTTTTTTTTTAATGGCAATATAAAATTATATAAAAAATTATTCTTCATGTGTAAAAGTAGCTTTATATTAATGTATTTAAGTATTTTGTTTAAAACTTATTTTTTTAAATTGGGAATGTAACAGTTGAAAATTCAACTACATGGTTGAAAATTCATGTACCTTGTTGCATTTTTTTAAATAGAATATTATTGGTCTTGATTGAAATTGTTTAAAAGATTACTGACTGGGTTGAAAAATCGTTTTTTTGTTGTTGCAAATTAATTTTTTAAACTGAAAAAATTTTAATATTTTTTAGTTTAAAAATTCATTTGTTTCGTTGAAAATTGAACTATTACGTTTAATAACTGTTCTTTTAAATTAATTTTTTATAGTATTTTTTTATTTATAAATTAATTGCTTTGGTTGAAAATAGATTTAATTAAAAATTCATCTGTGATTGAAGAAAGAGCAATTTTGTTAAAAATTTGTTTTTTATTCGACCCTAAAATTAATTTTTGTTTACGAAAAATTTACCTATTGCAACTGAACATTCCATAATTTTAGTTAAAAATTCATCTCTTTGATATTTTGTTGAAAATTAATTTCTATTAACTACTTCATTTTTCATTCAGAATTTATCTTTTTTGGAATAAAAAAATTTAATTACTTGCTTGAGAGTTAAATTCTTTTTTAAAAAATTAATTTTTTTATTTAAAGATTAATCGACTTAATTAAAAATTCATCCGTGTTTGAGGAATGAGCTGTTTTGTTGAAAATTCGTTTTTTATTTGGCCTAAAATTAATTTTTGTTTACTAAAATGTATCTATTGAAGTTGAACATTCTATAATTTTAGTTAAAAATTCATCTCCTTTGTTGAGTATTAATTTTTTAAACTGAAAATTTAACTGTTGAATTTTTGTTTAAAAATAAAAAATTTTTAGTTGAAAATTCAGGTATTTGGTAGAAATATCAATTACTACATCTTTATTTTCGAATTCATCTTTTTTGCAATGAAATTTAAATAATTGGTTGAAATTTAAACTCTTTTGTTAATAATTTATTTATTTTTGGTTGAAAATTGTATTTTTGTCAACTGAAGATTTATCTCTTTTGTTGAAAACTCGTCAATAGTTACAATTTTTTTTTTTGAAAATTAATTTTGTACCTGCAAATTGATCTATTCTATTTTCTGGCTAAAACCCGATCTTTTTTAGTTGAAATTTCAATAATTTGGTTGACACATCATGTATTTTGCTGAAAAATCGTATTTTTTGGCAGTAATTAATTTTCTTGTTTTAAAATTAATTTTTTGGTTGAAAATTCAATTATTCTAATTAAAGATTCATTTTATTTGATGAATAATCTTTCTGTTTAAAATTCATTATTCAAATATTTTATTAATTATTAATTTAATTTTATTAATTAATTATTTAAATATTCGGTTGAAAATTAATATTTTTATGATAAAATTAAACTATTTCATTATGAAGATTTATTATTTTAGTTGTAAATTCATCATTTCGGCTGCAAATGTAACTATTTTTTGGAAAATTAGTTGTTCTTTTTAGATGAATATTGATCTTTTTTGGTTTAAAATTTATTCATTTGGTTGAAAATTTGTCTTTTTTATTTGAAAATTCAAACATTTCGTTGAAAATTCATTTTTTTGTTGTTGAAAAAGCGTATTCTTTGGCAAAACATTAATTTTGTAGTTTAAAATTAATTACTTTGGTTGATATCTATTTTTTAAAATAAATTTTCTTACCTGAAAATTAAACTATTCCATTTTTGGTTGAAAACTGGTCCTTTTTAGTTTAAAATTTATTCATTTCGTTGAAAATTTATTTTTCTTAGTTCAAAATTCAACTATTTGGTTGATAATTTATGCATATTTGTTTAAAAAAGTCGTATTTTTTTATCTAAAATTAATTTTAATGTTTGAAATTAAATTCATTACTTTGATCAAATTTTTCTTTTGTAGAAAATCGTCTTTTATCGTAGAAATTAAACTTTTATAGACTGAAAGTTAAACTATTCCATTTTTGGTTGAAAACTGATCTTTATCAGTTTAAATTTTATTCATTTGGTTGCAAATTTTTATTTTCTTAGTTCAAAATTCAAGTCTTTCGTTGATAATTTATGTATTTTTTGGATAATCGTCTTTTTTTAGAAACTCAATCCTTTTATTTGTTTCAATTAAATTTAATATAGTAACCACATTAATTTTACCTAAATATTCCCTCAAAAAACAGGTTCACTACTACAAATTTTAAAAGATAATTTAATTTAATATAAAATATAATTTAAAACAAATTTAAAATAATTTTGAATTTTGTTTACATGACATTATTTAAATTTTAATCTTTTCTATTTTACAATTATTTAGGTATTTTTCACTATTTTTCTACTATCATAGTTTCGTTGAAAATTTAATTCTTTTTTGGATTTGTTACTATTAATATAGCATAAAGCCTATAAAATGGTTTTTAATGGCGAACAATTCTGCAACGCAGTTTTAATTTTATCCTCGCCTATACAAAGTTGCTTGTTCAAATTATAATAATTAATTTTTTAATTCCTAGAATTGCTCTGTAATAATGTCCATTAAACCTTTATAGTTCGACATTTCTTAATAGTTTTTTTTAACTTTAATGTTTATTTGTCATTGGAAAAAGAGTATTTTCAATACTCTACAACTTACGATACAGAATATAATAGTTTTGTATTCCGTGATAAGGAAATGGTTTGCATAATCCTTTTGCTTAAAAATAATTTTGTGAATCTTTTAAAATATTGAATCATTTCCATTCATTTAACACTGGAAAATTTTCGTAATTTAATAAATTTTTAGATGTTTAAATATATTTAAATTAATTTAGCACATTTTTTTAATTAAAATTAAATTTTATTATATTTCAATCCAAATTGCTTTCAGTTTGAAATTGTCTAGTTCTAGAATTTTATTTTTGAAACACTGTTAAATACTTTAAATTTCAAATTATCCTGTTATCAATTTACAATCTGTAAATTATATATAAAATCTGTAACTTTTAATTTTAATTTCTCTTTCAACGTTTGAAATTTTGAAAGATTCAATTCAAAATTCTATTTTATACACTGCTAGTTCAAAATGGTCAAACTTGTTATTTTTATTTATTTATTTTTTACATTTCTTGAGTGAAAGAATATGTATTTGAGTTTTTATTTTCTTTAAGATTCACTATTATTACCTTAAAACAAATAAAGATTTGAATATGAATAGGTATGTTGATTCAAATGTGCAACGTTTGTTCATAACAAAGTTCCACCTTTCATTCCATTTTATTTTTTCACAAAAATTGGAAAATAAATTCTTTTAAATAACAAAATACAGGAATTTTCAACTAAATAGTTTAAATTTAAACTAAAAAAGATCAATTTTTAACAAAATATGATCATTAGAAATCTGCTTCTATTTTCAACAGTTAAAAGTTTGAATTTATTTGTTGTAAAATTAATCCTTATTTTTAATAATTAAATATTTTTTTGTACATATCTTCTATGATTTAAAAGTAAAATACTTTTCGTTTGAAATATCAAATATTAAAATTTTCCGTTCCCAATTAATTTGGCATCATTTGTAGTGGTTAATTCATGTATTTTTCGAAAAAATTTCTTTTTTGGTGTAAAAGTAACCTTCTGGGTTGAACATTTATCTATTTGATTGAAAATTAACTTGTTTGTTGAAAATTAAAAACTGTGTAATAGAAATTTCGTTTTTTTTTTGCTCGAAAATTCGACAATTTGCTTGATATTTGTTGTTGACTTTTTGACTGCAAACTCTTCATCGGCTGAAAATTATTAGTTTCATTTAAAATTCATCTATTTAGTATTAAAATTCCTCTCTAAATTTTTAAAGTAGAACAATTTGAATTTTTAAAGAATAATTTTTCAGTTTTGCAAAACTACAGAATTTTAGAAAAAACTCGAATACATTTAAAAGATATTAAAAAGTTTTGAAAATATCAAAAAATAATTTTGAACCTAAAAAAAATATTTCAACAGATATAAAATAAGTTGTAGATTCTTAAAAAATTCGTAAAAAAAAATAAAAGAATTTTGAAAAGTTTCAAGATTTTTTAAAGATTTCTGGTAAAATTTTAAATTATTTTTTTTATTCATTAAAATTTAAGTTAAGAGAGTATTTAAAAAGGTTTCCAAACATTCGAAAAGATTTCGAAAATTGTCAGAAAAGAACCTTAAATATTTTAGGGTCATTTTTTAATTTTTGTAAAATTTTATGGGAAATTTGAAAGATATTTAGAAGTTTTCGAAAATTGGAAAAATATTTTAAAATTTGAAAATATCTCAGGATAATACAAAAATTTTAATTAGTTTTCAATTAAAAGCATTCAAAATTTAATATTTTCATATTTAAAGCCTTAATAGTTACAGAATTTTAAAACAGTAGCGTGTGAAATTGAATAATATTAGGTTTAATTTTTCAAAACGATATAATTCGAAATAGAATGCGATTAAATTTCAGCACAAAAAAATGAAAACTATTTTCTATGGTCAGGCATTATTATTATTATTATTATTATTATTATTATTATTATTATTATTATTATTA